>NC_142683.1:4832500-5007500 GCF_964200805.1 Pocillopora damicornis
GGGTGTCATATTTCGTGTTTGGACAATTCTCGTTTGTTTCATCCTTAAAGTGGGACAGGGTTCAAGACTCTTCGAGGCACACACTTATTCAAAATTTACGGGAGTACCCCCCTCCCCCGAAACGGGACAGTTCCTGTGACCTTAGTGCAACATTGGTGAAATTTGGTATTTTTTTCAATTTTAGACTCAGAAGCATATACGGTAAAAACCCGCTAATAGGAACCTAATTTTTTCCAAGCAAGGCTAAGAAGGTTATTATAAAAGATGGTGCTTAACTGGAAAATTTGGCTACTCAGGTTCTTTACCAGGTTCTTGTTTTCAAATAGACTGCGAGCAGTCTCTTTTGCTGTGAAATCCCACTGGAACGAACGGGGAAAAAGCGGACGTGATCGACGAGCGATGAGGGGCGAGGCCGTGATCTGCGAGCAGCAGGGGCGCCAGTCACAGCGAAAAGAAATCGTTGCTTGGCCGCTCACCGCTCGTCGATCGCGCCCTCTGCTCGCAGTCTAGTTTTCAAAATAAATGAGTTGTTTGTCATTGGAGGGCGTGGCCTATTTTTGGTATTGTATGCATAATATGTTAAAAATCCAAGCATATATTTACCAAGTTTACAAAGCTATCCAAGATAAACAGAACAAAACGCAACATTAATACATGGAACTGTGTTGTTGCTTTGACTGAATTTCTCAAAAAAAAGAACCTGTTTCAAAGTTGTAGGCTAAAACAGGTTCTCGTGTAAAAGGAGTTTTAATGCACAATTTTTGTCTAACATTTTCAGTTAATCTGTTTTTTCTTAAAATCTAGGTTCTTAAAAAAGGGTTTTTTACTGTACCTTTAATAAATTCAAACATTGCAATAGTCTAGCACACTCGAGTTATTTTACGCGAGGTATTTCGAGCATTTGACGTCATTTTCCCAAATTCTCAACCAGGCTATAATTGGAACGAGATAAAGAAATGGCGACTGCAACTTCTCGGAAATAAAAATACAAATAAAAAAAAAAGATTTCTGATGGTCGTAATGGATTGATATTTAGCAAGGTATTTTAGACAGTCATATTTTAAACGAAATTATAAAAAATGGATATGGATAGTTTGATCGTAGTAGCACTTTAAAAACATTACTTTCCCCCTACACTTCCGGAGGTGGAAGTCTACGAGAAGTTTCCATTTACCCACTTTTTGTTTAGCAATTTATTAAAGCTTTGAATATCTGTCATCTTGAGGCCTCCTTTATCGTAATCATTGATCATTTGTGTCCTTTTAAGTTTGTCCCCTTAGCTTTCCCAGAGAAAGTCATATAGCAGGGTATCGATTTCCTTAAGTGCACCCTGATGCATTGGAAGAGAGGTTAAAACATGTACAATTTGGGACACTGCCAAAGCTTTTATTATCGTGATTTTACCTAGAAGAGTAAGTCTCCTAGCAGACCAGCTGCTTAGGATGTTTTTTACTCTCTCAATTTTCTCTGAAAAAATGGCATCGCCAGAACACATCAGAACGCTTTAAAGGTAGTGCAAAATGCGATGGAAAATTTGGAGCTATGCGATGTTTGGAGAATTTTTAATCCAAATTATTATTATTATATTATTATCTTCATTGCAGACTTGATTTTATTTTAATAAGTCAAACTACAGTACTTAACCGCTTATAAGAATCTGAGTTCTCAGTTCTAAATGTACTCGTAGGGTGTACTCATGTGAATTCTAATTCAAAACCAACATGTACATACTATTGTTTTTCATACACTATTTATACCAAATTTAGAGATTTTTATAGTTCATACATGTTTAAGTTCACTACTTTTGAGAGTCATGTCTTTTATCTTTGCCTGAAGATCTTTAAGGTTTATTTTCTAAAACAGGAACCTGTTTCAAATTTAGGCTAAATAGGTTCTTATGTAAAGGGGGTCTAAATTGATATTTTTAGGCTAACAGGTTCCTGAATTCTAGGTTCTTATAAGCGGATTAGTACTGTATTTCCGATAGGTGGGTGCCGCGGAGTTCCCTATTTAAAGATAAAAAAAATTGATACTGTTGTTAAGGCCCAAACCCCCAAAAAGACGCCCTATTCTAGGTAAAATAACAATAATGAAAAAACAAACAAACAACGGCTGACCTCGCACTGCAAAAAGAAGTCTTTATAAAATCGCTTTGCTTATGAGTTTAACCGCCTTGTTCAGTTTCAAAAGATCATTTACTTTTCGTTTAGCTGGGCAGTTACACACTGCAATTTTAGCTGATACAATTTAGGTGGATCTCATTACCGACATAAACTGAACAGTTAATATCGGTAACGTTATACAAAGAATATAACGTTGAGGCCCTGTTAGAGCTATTAGAGCTAAGGAATAATAATTATTTAAGGTATGTTGGATAAAGGGCAGGATGACATCAGGGATAAAGCATAAGCCAGGTAGTTTTAGGAATAATGGAAATACGTTAAGGTACAACATTAGTTACACAAGAGCGACCAACTTTACAATGTATTTTTCCATTACCAAATCGGAACATATATCGAAAAAACCTCGCACTCTTTCTTAGCCTATTTTCTTCTGAGCGATATGGTCGGTAAGTGAACCTATACTTGGCCGATACTTGACCGATACTTGACCGATACTTGACCGATACTTGACCGATACTTGACCGCTACTTGACCGACACTTGACCGACACTTGACCGACACTTGACCGACACTTGACCGACACTTGACCGATACTTGACCGACACTTGACCGACACTTGACCGATACTTGACCGATACTTGACCGCTACTTGACCGATACTTGACCGATACTTGACCGCTACTTGACCGCTACTTGACCGCTACTTGACCAATACTTGACCGATACTTGACCGATACTTCACCAGCAGTTGATCGCTACATATCAGCCGATGCATCGGCCGACAGTCGGTCGATATATCGGTTGACCATCGGTCGACTATCGGTCGACAATCGGTCGACTATCGGTCGACTATCGACCGATAGTCGGTCGATTGTCGACCGATAGTCGACCGGTAGTCGACCGATATATCGGTCGACTGTCGCTCGATATGTCGACCGAGTCCACCTATAGTACACATGATCCAATTCGCCTCAGCGACAAATTTTTGGAAACCAGAATATTAGAAGTTCAAGTCTCTAAATTAATCTCTCTTAGACCCTCTCACATGAGCAACTGCACGTTCGAAAACTCTCAGAGGATACCTTGTATTGAAGAAAGGAAAATTGGAAAATTTGATCACTTTTACGGTTGTATAACCATCTCTTGACGAAAACAACTTTTTGATAGTTTACTGTATGGTGATCAGTATTGCGAGAATTTGTCTCCAGGGCAAGTTTGTTAGAATCACTGTGTAGTATCCCAAAGTTGTTCAATTACATCCAATTGTTACCGCAATAAAACAGATGATTGGCTGAAATCTAGGGCCTGGTGGTGGGAAGGCTGAATAAAGCTATCCACCCGATAAATTGCTATCCACGGCGTACGTAATATGGTTTGGACAGAGAGTTATCTGGTGGATAACGCTTTCTAGCCTTCCTATGACCGAAGACAGGTATTTCTATCCCATCGATATCTTCCAAAATATTTAGTTGGAATGTTAGTGTCGGATATTTTGTTTTACCGAAAAGAGCATCGATTTTGTTTACCTCTGGTTTTCGAAACACTAATAACTTGAAAATTCCGTCCGATCGAATAATTTTCACACCATTCAGGTCATTTTTTCAGCTACAACTCTCTCCTCTGTGATTTATTTAACAAATAGAGAAGCCTTGGCTGTGCTCTGTTCTGTTATAAAGCACGCAGGAAGCGGCTAGAGCACGAAAGAAGTGTACGGAGAAACACGAGACGTAGTCGAGTGTTTCTCCTCACTTCTTGAGTGCTCTAGCCGCTTCCTAAGTGCTTTATAATAGAACAGAGCACAGCCAAGGCTTCTCTATTTGTTTTATAGTAAAGAATCCATTAAATTCCCCGAGCATTACTTTCAATTTTCAAAACAAACTTTATTTCCAAAGCGAACAACAGTGTCGTCAGCATGCTCTATACTCTCATAAAGCACGCTACAATAAGCCAATCAGAATCCCTGTTAGAATGGTTCAAATAATCTGATTGGCTGTACAAGACTAAAGCTGTCAAAAGTGTCAAAGCATCAAAGTTAAAAAACCATCAAAGTTCACCTTCTGCGATAGTTTACAAACTAAAATAGTTCGGTAGGTCGAATTTAACACTTTTGCCTGAAGTTTTTAAGTCTCTAATACAGAATCTTGAAGTGAAATGTTCAGTGAACTTCAGCCGAATTATGGCTCATAAAAACACGCGAGTTTTTTCACATGACAAGGTAGAAAACAAACTGTTCAGGGCAAGTGTTTTTTGAATGAACGACAGCCGAATTCACCGGAACATGAAGATTGCTTGGGATGACAGCTCCGCAAAACTCGGCTGCAGTGACAGATGTGACTTTCCACTCAACGCATCGGAAAGGATATCAGAGCAAGCTCTTATTTTTTCACTCGAAGGGCGGCCGATGTAGTTTCTGAGGCTTGCTGTGATGACCGAAGATCGCCATGATGAGCGAGCCGCGATGGACTTCAGCATGATCATATTCGCTCAGACACCGTCATGATTAGAATGAATTTTAACAGTTATGCCAGTTTGGTTATATTTTTCATCATTCCTGTTTTGTTCTGTTTTGTTTTTGAACACTGAACTTTATATACTATATGAGTGTTAGCTGTGTTTGATTTTTATTTCCGTACGTAAGCTTGCAATCTAACTGAGCGTGAATCAATCTTTAAACCTCGAATGTCTATTTTGTTTTTCCTTTGAGGATTTTCGTATCTGCTCACGTTTCAATAACGTAAATTACGGCGCCTGGTATGTTTACAAACCTTTGTTTGATTCTTCTGTTGCTACTTGCCGGCTCGCTTGTTCCGAAATTTCACTTTCAATTATATCGGAAAAAAGCTAAAAGGAAGTCCCGGAAAAGGTGGAACATGGTACAGTTTGGCAGATGGCGTGACAGCTTTAGCTCAGCTCTATGCTCTATACTCTCATAGAGCACGCTCTTTTAACCAATGACACCGCGCGTTATATCCGAACTTTATTATAAAATACAGATAACAAGCTATTTCTATCGCATCTACGAAAATATCTAAGTTGGGATTAAGTGTTGGCCGTTTGTTTCTCCCCGAACAGAGCGTCGATTCAGTTGACTTCTGGTAATGAAACTTCGAAAACTCAAAACTTCCGTGAAATTGAGGTTAATTCATGTCGTTCCGGTAATTTTCTCTTTACCCTCAGTGATTTATAATTAAAGCACAAGTTTGTGCTATTTTTAGATCTGCTGTCTCTGGTGTGGAATGCCTAAGTTGTTTCCGATTGTTAATACGCTTTGTTATTTTTTGCGCGAGAGAAAACAACAACGGACATCTGCTTGCGTCCCGTGGCCTTTACCAGCTCTTAGCTTTGCAAATAAAAGCCGGAAATTGCCTCAGTTTACTCTCACAACCACACTTATTAAGAAAAAAGAAGTTTTCGTATCAGTGATCATTTGGATAATGTAATATTTTCTTCTCAGTTTCCACGGCGACGTTTTCGCGCCTAATCTAATCGTAATTGATTGCTATCTAAGGGTCGCTCAGCAGAGATTTACCTCGTACTTTTAGTTTTTTTATCCTTGCTGGTGTATCAAAGAAGTTTCGTCAATGTAGCTTGCGTGGTTAGCGTGTTATTTCGGCCATTGATTAAAGTAATGAAGGCGGAAGGGAAACTTTCTCCTCTGTGACCAATATTGCGAGAGACTGCAAGCGAAAATGCTGACACAAAGGTTTTGAACGGCCAAAAATAGAAATAACATAAATCAGAAGATGCTACACTAGATTAAAAGCACGCGTTTCCTATTCCTTTCATGGAAACAGAAGAAGCACGAGAGGAATGTGAAAGGAGCGTGAGCCTGAGGCGAGAGCGGGCAAAAAAGTGAGACAAGGCGTAAGGTCGGTAGTCTCTTCATAGGCGAGCCAACCTACGACATCGCTGATATGTATGATATAATAGATAGGTATGACGAACTGTACAGCTGTTGTAAATCAAGCACAAAATAAAGGGAAAAAAATTCAGTATCACGTATCTTGATCTGAAAATCTCTAGAAAGTGAAACGAAATGTTAATGCACAGTGTTTTTTGTCTCTTCAAAGAGTTTAAGTCGTCTCTTTACTGAATTAGTTTCTTTAAAATACTATTGTAAAAGTGGTTATTGGAAACGATTCTCTCAGTACAAAAGCAAGTTCGTTGTTGCATAATTAATCAAAAAAACAGATATTGGAATATCACTTAATCTCTTATCTCCCAAGATCTTATTAGTAATTCTCCTTACTGTCTGGCAAACGATTCTCATTATGTTAGTTTAGAGAATTTGGTATCGGATCAATTAGTAATCCCATAATTGATATTTTTCTTCGTTCTCATCACTTGCCCGTATAATAGTGTATTGATATTGTAAGGAGAAATTTTGTCTTGGTCACTCACGGAAGTTAAAGGGTTAAGAGCGATTGTCCGTAACTGTCGGACCAGGTCGGACAGGCAGGCAAGGTCGGGTCGGACAGGCAGGCAAATTTTACTTTTAAGCTTACTTAGGGTCTCCTTTTAAGAAATGGTTATTTTAAGATTGAAATTAATTTTGCGTGGAAAATTAAGGCTCAAAGCCATTTGAAGCCCCCATCAGACACGATAGCGAGGCTGACCGAGAGCAACTTTTTAATGCTTGAGCTTCCTTTGCTTTCTAATTTTTGTATCTTTTTATCATAAAACAAACCCACAACTCTTCCTCTGTGCTTTGAGTGGTAAATTTCACAGAAAAATATAAAGGAAGGGGTTGAAACGCGCCATTCTATTTAGTTAGTTTTAGGTGTTTTATGACCCCTAAAATACCGTAAGTTCAGAAACTTCTGGCACTGTTAATATGTCGCGTGAGAACAATTTGTTAGTTTCTGAAACAACCTTTGTCAAAGATTATTTGCTGCAGAAAATTTAGAACTGGACAATTTTAATGCGCTCCCACAATGCCCAGTAAAATTTGATAAGGTTCTTGGACGCAGTCTCTCTAAGTTGACATTGTCCGGAGCATTTCGGTTCAAAAACTTGATTTCTTTCAAACTTTGTCCATGAATCTTTTGTGGTCTAGGAGTTTTCCGAGTGAATGCTTTCCACACCAGCTGTCTTCTTTATACATTGCTTTTGACCACAAAGTGCTTTTGTCACTTTCGATGGAAATTGTTACCCTATGCGCCATCTTTGGAGAAGTACTCCACCTCAAGGTGCAGTGATTTGCGCCAAATAAAATTCGAACCCTGAAACTTTTCGACTCTGCGCATTACACACGCGTTGTGCTTCAGCACAAAGTGACGTGGATACGCCTGCAATGCAGCTTGCTTACGCATGCTTAACGAAGCACCAAACAAATTAACCTCGAGGAGAGTGCTCCTGAGATTTATGCAAGTCTTTCAAACGCGCTGTGTTGAAACTTCCCATGCACATGAACAAGGTGGTGTAGATGTGCCCACAATGCAGCCGGCCGCGCATGCTGAATTAGAATCTTCTTCATGCAGTCACACGCTACCAAATTTTCCAGGCTTTATCCCTGATTACCAGTTTTTGTTAGTATGGAGCTACGCGCACGGCACGAGCTCCGCTAACAAATATGCAAAATATTAATACAATTTTAGAGGCTATCTAGATTGAACTTTCTTAATGTAATATAATTTATTTTAAAAAATTGGCTCTAAATCACCAATTCTTTAAATTTCAAGTTTTACCTTACTATTAAAATCTTACTAGCATGACAGGTTTATAATTACATTTTATTTTGTCTACAGCCATACACTGTTACGCTTCTTAACAAAGTATGACAATTACATCGTCTGTTTTAAAAGGAAGCAGCAAATGAATTTCTTAGTCTCACAATATGCTAGTTTGCCAGGTTGAAAGAACCTACAGTGTACGTTAATTTTTGTCTTTAAATTATCAACAAGAAATGAGATCTGTGTAAGGTAAATATTTATAGAGGTGTGCAAAAAGAGTTTTGATGAAGTATCGTTTACAAAGAAGCCTTAAAAATGGATAAACTAAAACAAAATAAGCTGTGGATGGCTTAGGAAATCACTGGCAAAGCTCATCCGATGTTTGGCACATCAAGTGACTTAGGTAATGATGCAAACCTCATCAGTGTCAGTCTGACAGTGATGCGGAGTAAATCAACATAACATTCGAATGATCAGCTCTATAAACATTTAGTATCATTGGCTTTTCATTTTTCCTGCAGACAACATTTTCTTATTTCTCTAAGAAATGCACACGTACTCCCAAGAAAGCTCCCTTCCGAAGAAGCATACTTCCTTGAAAGCGTGATATTATCTACTTAATTTATACCCAAGTCACTATAGATTATCGACTCTGGTAGAAAGGGAAACCTGTCTAATTTTCCCGTTGAATAAGGGGAAAAAGCATCAAAATTTATAATCCCAATTGAAATTAAAGCTACATAACTTAGGTGTTTACACGAAATGTCTTCTTTGTAAACTGGCATGCTGTCCCTCTTTAAGTTACATAGTGCCCGTAAATATGTACCAAAAGGTACTCAATTTTCTACGCAATCCTCACGAGCTTGGACGTTTTCTACGGATCAAATTTAACATTGTATGTCCCCCTATATCTCAGACTAATATTCCCATTTGAGTAACACGTATCATTTCAGGCCGTTAATGTGGGATATGAAGATAACGAGGTATACAGAGGCACACAACGAGGTAGAATTTATTGAGTTATTATTCTTTTTATATTAAAGAAAGTAACTCTTGTTAGCGTGTAGAGTGGTGTGTTGCTCGCACCAATCAGATCGTCGCATAACGGCATGTATCTCGTACCAATCAGATTACCGCATCGTGGCATGTATCTCGCACCAATCATATCACAGCACCAATCACAGCGTCGGGTATTGCTCATCTTGCAAATGATGTGATTGAATCAGGGGGCCGTGCACAAAGAATGAATTTATCGGCAAATTTTGAGCTCTGCTCGCTTCTCTCTTATGCCCCAATAGGAACAAGAGACTTCTCTCTTCCTTCCTCTCCTCTTTCTCTATCCCGAGGAGGGGGAGGGGGGCAGGACAAAGAGAGATCCTGGATGCAAAAGAAGGTTGAGTTTCTAGAGGAGAGGTGCTCGGAACAAGACTGGCGTGATACTTCATTTTTCACAGATATCCAAGGTAAGTTAACAGACTTAAAAAGCCTGAAGTCAGGTATAACAGAAGTGCGAGACATTTATAGTTCTACACACCTTTGGGAAATCCTTTCTACCCAGGTTCATGAGAGAATGGGGGATTGCACTCATTATGGTGAATAAGCATACTGATATTGGGGTGTAAAGAATCAAGAAAGTGAAGGAGGAGAGGGGGGCCCCCTCATACGAGAGGTCTGCTTGTTTGACATTAGGGCCTAGGGGTTGGGTGCTTATTTGTGGGAAGGTGCTTATTACATGTAGAGTAAAGGCACTTATTGGAGAAAATACAGTATTTCACGTGGGAGTGTCTGCTCAACTTGTCCCTGTCCCCCTGCCTACCCACGCCAGATGGGTGCGAGTGAACCTCACTTAAATGTACAGCAAAGAAAGTGTCTTTATATCAACTTTGATGCTTAATATTTGTTAAATATATCCACGTAAATAAGCAAGCACAAGTAAATTCTTCAAAGACAACAAAATTGCACAAGCCCATAGGGCAAGTGCAATTTGTGGTGTATGAAAAAGTTTCAAGTGCATATTACACCAAATTGCAAGAGAAATCATGTCATCACTTGTCAATAATGCACATGAAAAAACATTGCCAAGATAAGACAAACCTAATTTTGAAAGGCTGTCCATGCTATTTGTTATTTGCACTGGTGTTACATAAGGATACTCATTTTCAACCAATCAGAGGTGCATAATTTTTCCATTTACATTATTAAAAAATATTATCCTATTTCCTCTGATTTATGTTTACACCCTTTAATTTACAATTTCAGCAAAAAGGAGGGGCACTTATTGGATGAGAGTGCTCAATCAAGGGGGGAAGGACTTAAAATGGTTTCCTTCCAACAAACTTTAACTTTATTTTGCCTAAATCTTTTAGAGAAAAACACAAACGTTTATTCACATTATCCTCTTTGATGTGAAGTCAATAGGGAGGTAGAAGAGTAAATGTAAGTTACTTGACAGAAAAGAAAAGAAACTATTTTCTGTAGTTGACACTTAAAAAGATGTATGTAGCCTAAGTGGCAATAGAAACGGGATTGCCTTGTGTCCTGATTATTCAAAAAAGTGAGGTAGGAGAGGGGGTCACTTGTGAGAATAGTACTTGTTTGATGTAAGGGCTCAGGGGTTGGGAGCTCATTTGTGCAAGGGAACTTATTAGAGGAAATACAGTATTTCACATGGGAGTACTAGTGCCTGCCCAACTTCTCCCTGCCTTCCCTCCCCACCCATCCCAGATGGGTGCAAGTGAACCCCACTGAGATGTACAGCAAAGAAAGTGACTTTACATTAACTTTGATGTTTAATTTCTTAAAATACACAAAAGATAACTGCAACTTTATAGACTCTATAAAAGTCAATTTTAACACTTCTATCAAAAAATTAGATTACCACCGAAATTAAGAATTAAGAATCATTTTTCTTGTCAGGTTAAAAGGACCTCCGTTAATTTTCTGCTTTTCAATTTTGTCAACAGAAAAAGGATCTGTTTGGAATAGAATTTACATTAGCTTTTGAAAACAAGCTTAAACTAATCTAAAGGCTTTATAAATTTAACTTTTTTCTTGTAATCTATTTGTAAAAGCTATCTAAAAAATTTTATTTAGTCTTTAACCCTTTAACTCCCAAGATCATCTTGTTACTTCTCCCCTCTAGCTGCTACACATTTCCTTGAAAAATCAGCAACAAGAATTTGGTGTTAAATCAGGATAATGACTTATACCTGATAAGTTTGAATATTCTCATTACCTGTTTTCCAGTCATATGTTTGGATAATTTAGAGAGAAGTTTCATGTTAATCACTTCTGGGAGTTAAAGGGTTAAATGTGCACTTTTACTATGAAAAAAATTAGATTGTTACAGTGTAGCTTGTGATTTCCATTGCTTGATAGTTGATGAGTACAAAGCTTAAGTGAACTATTGTGCATAAAAATTGAGGGCTAATAACTTTTAAGCTGTCTTCAAGACAATTTGTTACTAGCTCTCTGCTAGTTACTGAAAACTCAATGGGTTTTGTCCTCTGGATGTATAACAAAGCATGTAATGTCTGGGTTCCCGGAAACAGCTCCATTTTGTTTACCCTTGAGTCTCCATATTTCTCTTGCCTTTGTCTTAGGAAACATTGATACTGAAGGGGAAAACAGCTGTTTCCCAAGGAACCAGACTTTAAGTGTATATCAAATAAACGTACTTTTCATGAACTGCCCTGATTATAAAGCACAAGAAACCTGCTAACTAGGGCTACAAAGGGAAACAAAGAACAGTTGAAGTTAGGGAAGGTTTGACTTAGCTGATAGTAAATGACCTAAATAACGGGGTAAATGGACAGGGCATCTTGTTCGAGTTACCAGGGGCTTTGAGTAAACTGAGTTTGAGTTGGAAGGGTACAACTGTAGTTCTTATAGCAGAATGTCGTTTCAGTTCTTGGTAGTGAAAAGATATAAAAATTGTTTGAAATGAAACCTTACATTTGTTTGGAGATCCCCTAGATCAAAAATTTGAGCCAATAAGTTAAATCAATATCAGAAATAAATAAATAGAAAATAGTTCTGGGTTTGCTAAGATATGGAGATATGGAAGAAATTCTTTTTTTATGAACAACTATGTATTATTTGTCTATCATTTAAACAACAAAGGCCTTTGCTGAAAAGGAAAGTTGACAAACAATCTCTGATTGAGATTAGTAGAAACTTTGCCATTCATTTATCAACCTGACTGAGTGGCACAAAAGGTGCTGATTGGTGATATTAAACACTCATAAAAATGATTCTGTGCAATAATGTAAAACACTGCTGCTCATCTCCTTGCAAAACACTGTGTATTATATAATAAACATAGTATTTAATATTCAATATTTAACTTGTAGCATTACCAATAATATTAATAGTAATTATCTTTCTTTATTAATTGTCTCACTACCAACTCAAAGCTTCAACAACCTCCTCCCCCCCTTCCCTGGACAAAAAGTTGCATTCAAATGCCCTACCCAAGCACACATGTTGAATGAATCTTTGTGTGATCAAGGAAAATTGTTGAATTTAAAAAAGTTTTTAATGCTGTTGTTTGGTTTTTTGGTGGAAGCATCATTCTACAAAGTGATAATTTCCCATTGTGCCAATCACTCACAAAAGCAAACTCAGTCTTTACCTTTAAATGCCTTGTGTATTCCACTGATTTAAACTTCCACCCCACTCAGCAATGGTTCAAATTCACCACCTCTGGGGCACAAGCAACAGACAAATCCCCAGAGTTTGCCCAGAGGGGGCTATTGAAGCTTCAAATCAATCCTCCCTTAATCTACATGTGGCCTTTAATAATGATAATTATTATCATTGGCTTTTCAGAAACAACAATTACTTATTACTCATTCCTATAAGAAATGCCTACCGGTATGTACCTCTAAGAAAGCTCCCCTACAGTGAACCATATTTTCTCAAAAGGGAACACCTATACCTCAATCTCCAAAGAAATTATAGCTAAGAAAAACCTGCATTTTCTTCTCCTGACGAACAAGTGGAGAAGGTACAAAATCTCTATAAAATGCAGACCTCATGATTAAGGCACAATTTCAACTTAAATTTAGCAAGCTAGGATATGGTAGTAGTTTAAGTTATGTAATTATAGGCAATAACATGATTTTGGGTGCAATTTGGTGTTAATAAGCAGCAGTAAATTTTTCAAAGACAACAAACTGCACAGGAAGCTCATAGGATGAGGGCAATTCCTAATCTTTGAAAAATTTACAATTGCCTATTTACACTAAATTGCTTGTCAAAGCATGTTGTCACTTGTTAATAATTTAAATGAAAAACGCATCACAGAAAGTCAAAATGGACAAATTTTGGCAGCATGCATGTGCTATTTGTAATTTGCTCTCATTTTACAACTTTGCACTTGTGTTACTTGTAAAATGCACTAATTTTCAGCCAAACAGATGCATGTAACTTTTTCATGTCTATTATAAGTACCGTATTTACTAGTGTATGAGTCGACCCCCATTTTTAAGGACAAAAATCGGATTCTTCATCATTTCTAGTTAAGGAGGTAAAATTCAGACCGATAGAAATTTCCCAAAAAGTTAAACTCTTATTTCTGAGAATGTATTGAACAAACTGTAGAGCAAAATGTAACCGAGTGCTGTGAAGTGTATTAGCACTTGTTTATATTCCCACGATTTAAGCACACATGAGCTCTTCGATTTACTGGAGAAGTATTTTACCATATTTTGTAAATAGCACTGAAATGAATCTTCTTACATTTAACTAACCTTTATATTATTTGTTAAGATTGAAAGGAGATCTAGTAGACCAAAGGAACACCAAAGAGCTTCGAAGGATCGCGCGTAACAAACAAGATCGCGCGAGACAACAACATTTGCCAGGTCACTAAGCAACTGATCGATGAACACGAAAGTTCAGCACCGTAAACAGCAACAAAACTGTACGAAAAAATGTCTGTTCTACAGATCAGAAGACACAACCGAAATCAGCTCCAGTAGCTTTGTATTCAAGACTCGTAAAATTTATTATTTCAAACTTTTTTGTTGACAAAGAATGCGCTGAAAACTGACGAAACTCCAACACAATTGAAACTGATTTTGTAAACTCGGTTTTCCTAACGGACTTCGGCTATTGTTTTGCTAATTTATTGGATTGCTTGGGTCAGGTCTTTGTGTATGACTCGTTTATAATTCGAGGGTGATCTTTTGGGCTGATTTTTTGGTCGCAAAAAGTCGACTTATACACGAGTAAATAGGTATGTTAGGTAATTTATCTGGCTCTGCCATTTAGAGACTTGAAGAGACTGTGGAGCTTTGATTTCCATTTTGGGGATGACTTCTGTTGTAAGCCTCGCCATTTGGTTTCCTTAAAGCTTTTTCAAGCTGTTCCCAGAAGTAGGGTTTCACATTGCAGTTTTCCCAATCCAGGTAGGTTGTGTCTTGAAGAGCAAATGGTATTTCACAGTTCTTGTACATAACTGGTACAACCTGATGATATCGCACCCTTGAAAGCGCCTTGTGTAGCTCATGTGTACACCACTCACTTTTAATGAAGTCTGGGGAAAGTACTGCAATTGTTTTTTTACTGTAGCAAATTGCTTCAGTAATGTTTTGCACTATTGGTACACCAATAGCGAAAGTCTTAAAGTCAATACAGCACTCGAAACCTCGTTTTTCAAGCTCAGCATGAAGTTCTTTCACCCAGCCAACATCTTTGTAACAATAGCATATAAACACGTCATGCCTTGGTTCATAATCTGAAACAAAATCCAACCAGGTTTTTGATGAATGCACAACTCATGCTTAAGCCACAACTTTTTTTTATCTTGGAGTGTTATGTTCCACTCACAAAGGGAGAAGTGAATATCTCACAAATGCAGAGTAAAAACACAGAATGAAAAAACTATGTAAAAATTGAAAACAAACCTTAACAATGCAACAACACAGGTAAAATGATGTGGCATTAATGTAGTGAAGCAAAATGAATATGATTCAAGTAAACATCTTGAACATAAACGAGACAAATTAGCACATGGTTGAACTGATGTATGGCAAAAAATTAAGTAAGTGTTTTAGCACGTTGAAGTTGAATTCCTGAAAGAGGGCTGGGGTTAACTAACAGACTAAATAGCTTTCATTTAAGTACTTTCTTGCAAAATCATAAGCTGGGTATAGATTAGATTGTTGTAATAGACATTGCAAAAAGTTATTGAATACCTATTTCTGGCAACTGTTTCAAAACTTCAGCACACTCAGCATTCTCTATATCTCCATTCTCATCTAACATTGGCTGGCAAGGGAAACACTCTGGATTATGGCTGTGTCTTGAGGAAGAGAACCACAGCCAACGTTTCTTCTTCGCAATAAATAATGATAGAGGTGCTACAACTATGATAATAAAAAAAGTGCAACCCATGCCTATCATGACAATCTGACTGACATCTTGTGATGTTGCAGCCATGTCTGTCGTGGCAATCTTGGTGACAGCTTGTGATGTTGCAGTCAACGCTGGTTAAAACAAATGGAAAATAAAATGAGTAATTTGAATTACACATGTCAAAAAAGAAAAAATATATACATATATATTTATGAAATTCAAATCACAAGATACAATTAGGGTTCAAAGGCCAAACGAAAAGACCAAAGCACAAGCAGTGGTTACAGTTTCATTTTCTTTATCTGAATGGTTGAAGAACTAAGTTGCAGACCGTTTCTTGAAACAGATTCACAAAAGCAAGTAGGGCAAAATGCTCTCTCTAACTTTGATTTACACATCCACGCACGCAGTACCTTTACTTGTATTACTTGGATCTTCTCCTGGACAGTCAGCTTCATATACATTTGGTCGTATACCACTTGGATTCTTTGATGAGTTAGTAAAGAAAGGACATGATTTACAGGCCTGTTCAGATGTCTGGCCAATGTTTGGCTGGTATGTTCCTTGAGGACATGGAGTGCCACTAGCCATTCCTGGAGGGCAGTAAAAACCGACTGGACACACTATACAGTCTAGCTCAGATGTCTGCTTAATGTTTGGCTGGTATGTTCCTATTGGACATTGAATGAGACTAGTTGCCCCTAAAGGGCAATAAAAACCTGCTGGACATGATTTACAGGCCTGTTCAGATATCTGACTAGTGTTTGGCTGGTATGTTCCTTGAGGACATGGAATGTGACCACGTCCTCCTGGAGGGCAATAAAAACCCACTGGACATGGTTCTGCAATACAATACAAAACAACAGTTACCTATGTCTAATTTCCCAAAGTACACATAATTTACAAAAGATAAAAGAGGGAATTTCCTTTAGCTTTCCATAGGGAAAATAAAACATACAATTTAAAAAGGTATATCTTTATAGCTCTGAGCTAAACCTTGTAAGGATTCACTATTTGGTGGCCAGAAAAAAACATTAGTCCTTGGAAATAAAATATTCACAGAGAGAAAAGTGTACTTCGGAATTCAAGGAGAAGGAAATAAATTCATATAGGTCAACACTGAGAATGTTTTCCTCAATTGACCCTGGAGCATAAACATGAAGTAATAAAAAAATCACAACTTCCTTCATATTATCCAAACACAGGTTCCCAAACTGGCACCTCTCACAGACTGCAAAATCAGTAGCCAAAATTTTTCTCTACCTGCCATGATGACCAAAATTATTTCTGCAGTAGAAATCTTGAGCTTGCATATTTTGCTTACCAATTTCAAGTCTCAAGAGAATTTCCAGCTTTACTGTTTGTAAATTATGCGTACAGTACATACATGCATACAAATATGCATGTAAATGAGAGGAAAGTCGAAAGAAACATCAGTTCTCCAGAAAAATAATATTATCACATGACCTAAAATGAGTAAACAAAACATAAAAGCTAAAGACATCTTCTGGAGTGCTGGTTTGTGAAACCCAAAGAGTAAACTTCAAATGACAAAGGAAAATTTGATCTTGTGCATGCATGGATCATAAAATTTTGTAATGCAGCTGGAAGACACCAATAATAAATCAACTCTCAAGATTTACAAATCAGTTTTCCATGTTGAACCCAATAAGTTTATAATATTTTCAGTTCTGAGAATCTAGGCATAAGACAATGAAGTATAACCTGGTGAATATTCCTGTTTCTTCTCATTTCATTTCTTCTTGAAATTGTATTGATTCAGTGAGAAGAAATTCCTATTTGGTCACTCCTGAGATTGACAGGGTCAAGCCTAGGTGTGCCAAAGAGGTCTCCTGGATCCAAATATCAATTCTCTACACTGTCTATAAATAACTTTTTTTTTTATAAATTAAGGTCTTTCGAGATACTTGTTTTAAGTTTAGATGTTTCATTTTTGTCATCACCTTTCTGCTTGAAAAATTATGGATTAGTGTTGGAAGAAACTACTCACTATTTGCACCTGGGAGTGAAAGGATTAAATTAAGGGAAAAATCCCTAAACAATTAATTGTAAAAACTGTGATATTGCTTCATTGTCCTATGGGAGCTCAGTTGGGAGGAATTTTCAGAGCTGGAAAACAACCCCCCTTGAAAATACACATTTTTAGTTTCAACAGTGTCTAACCCAACTCTACTCCCTTTCAACTCAGCCCAATATTCTGTTGAGGGCTTTTCAATTCTTCTCTAGTTAATGAAAACAGCTACATTTATTTCCAAATCATGAAAACAGTGAAATCCCCTTACAGATTTCCTGATCAAATCCACACAAACAGACGTTCTAGATTTACAATGTATAAAAGTCAGGAATGAGAAATAGTCATCACAAGTTGGAATGAGTCAATCTTATAAGACCATTAACTTCAAGCATGACCAAAATGAATACCAACACACTCACAAAACAGCTGATGAGAACATATAATTAATATTAATAGCAAAACTTTAAGTAGAGGATACTATTTTGCAATCATGTATTTCTGGAGGGAAGCAGAACAAGATTGGGGGTTCATAAAAACTAGCAGGTGATACATCACCACACAGAGTAGATGGTACTGTGTAAAAAAAACCTCAATAAATGCAAGAAAGAGTCATTTACCATACCAACTTCAAGAAGAAATGTTTTTGTTGATTTCAGTCCATATTTGGAAGCTTTACATGTGTAGTTTCCTGCATCTTCCATGGTGACATTCTTAATTTCCAGATGGAAAATATAGTTGGGAGGTGTACCTATTACTCTTGGCTTGAAATATTCATACTTCTGTAGTTCATCATCCTCCATTACCATTATGTCATTCTTCAAGAAATAGCCAATTACACCATCAAAGCCTTGGATTTTACAAGTGATGTTGACTGTGGTTCCAATGTAAGCTGTGTCGAAATCATCAAGTTTTGCATACTCTATAACTGGGCCACTTGGTACTAAAATTAAAATAGACAACTTTGTAAGAATCAAATGTTACTCAAACCTTTTCCTCGTATTCAAAGCCAAGTCAATGTATTCAATGACAGTAGATTTCATTGTATTTAATCCTGCAGTTCCAGTCCATCAACACCAACAACAAAATGTTTTGTAAGCAAATTTGATGACTTTTTTCAAGCAATTTTAATTTTTTCACTCTTCTACATTCATAGCTCCTTAAGATTGAATTAAAACCTATAGCCTGTACAGTAAGGTCAATGCAGAAAGGTTTGTACAAAAATTCCATTCTCAAATTAAACTGATGGCTGCGAATGTTTCAACCAACAATTAAATGCAATTTACCAAAATTTGGTTGTCTCACAAAAATTTTACTCAGCAAAATAATAAGGATTTCATAGCCTACACCCCAGTACTTAATGCAGCAGTAAAAATATATTAAATCTGCATCAATCTACTTTCAAAATTTTTCTTAATGTCTGTTCCTTTTTCAGGTTCTAAAAATAACTTTGCTAATTTCTTTACTTTCTCACAAGTTCCATTATCCAGCTGAATGCACAGATGACATTATAACTCATTTAATGTCTTAGGAAATAGAATACATGGCCACAGCCCTGCCACAATAATTACCCTATTTACTGAAAGGTCTGCCAAAATTCTCTGCTGTTTTTTTTTTTTACCCAAAATCTACTATCATCCATCTCCAACTGTTCTTTGCTTTCACGGGCAAAGAAGAGGTCAAATCTCATGTTTGGTCAAATCTCATATTTGTTCAAATTCTGTGTTTAAGTGTGCTGATGAGGAGCATCAATTTAAAATGCATTAGTTTGCTTTTAACATGTGTCAGTCTTATGAGATCATTTCATATGATTGAAGACAACAGTTTTCTAAACCAGTCTGACACACAATAGAGAGATAACTCTAAATATAGCACTTGAGCCTACTCAGTCTGCACCATGATTTAAGGATAATAGTTTTTCCTTTAAATTTAGGGCAAGCTGGCAGCTACAGGCATGTGTTATACTTGGGTCTTAGTTGTGAGTGGAAAAGCTTGCTCCAAAGATTATATTACAGACCAGGCATGGTTACCTACCCTTGACAATCAACTTAGCCGTAGCTGAATAACTTTTCCCCTTCTCATTTGTCACAACACATGTGTAGTTTCCTGCATCCTCTTCTGAAATTTGTTTGACATGTAGACTTCGTTTGCAGGATCCAAATTCGTATTTCTCCTTTTTCAGTACGGAATCCAGAGAAATAAGTATGCCATTAATCAGCCATGTTACATTTGCCGCAAAATTTGAATAGACATTGCATTTAAATAAATAGCTGCCATCCACATCTTTTGTTATGGTAGATCCAGAGGTCATATTTATATAGGGGTCTGCATCATCTGAGGGGTGAGGGGATCCTGGAATGATTCCATTATTACAATTTCCTGTGTCACGTCTGTGCCTTTTTGATGAAAAGTACACTAAATAAGAAGACAATCAATCAATTAATCATTATAACTAGTTTGTGAATTGGATAGTTTGCAAATAACTGAATGATTTAATATTATTTCAAACTAAAAAAGAGTTGGTTCTGATAATGTATGAAGTTAATAACCACAGGTTAACCTGACTTTGCTTCAATATCCACAATTAATGACACAATTCAAAAGCCTAGGTTGCTCAAGAAACCCTTCTTTGCAATACTGAATATAACTACTGCAATTACTCTTTGCATGCAACATACCCTATCTGAAATAATATCTTTCAATAATACCCTTTAACTGATTTGTTAAATTACTTTTTACTGATTGGACATGCAAATGACCAAGAATGTTACAAAATACACAAGGCAGCTAGGCATGCAAGGCATAAAGACAAGCTATGGACACAATTTTTTAATTAAAAGAACCCTGAGGGATTTCTTTGTGACTTAGCCCTTCAACTCCCATGAGTGACCAAGACAGAATTTCTCCTCACAATATCAATACAATATCAACCAGATGAGTGATGAGAATAAAGAAAAATTTTAATTTGGAATAATTGGTTAATCCAATACTAAACTCTCTGACCTAACATTGTACAAATTGTATGGCTGACAGTGAGGAGAATTACAAATTTGATCTGGAAATTAAAGAATTAAAGAACAATGCTATTTCATCCTATTTTGCTCACTAATTGTAAATTAAAGTGAATCCTTTCATGCTTTACAAATTTCTCTTAATGCCAATGTAACAATAGCTTTCTATATTACTACTAAATTATGAAAAAAGGATTAATCGTGAACTTATAAACATCATTGCTACACAATGCATGATGGTCCTCATTCTGCAAGCATTTTCCAGCTGCAAAACAATACTTAACTATAATATTTTTCATGTATTTCCATCTAAGGAATTTTCTTAGAAGTCTTTAAAAAAATTTATTTTGCAATGGCTTGCATGGCCAACATGTCTTGCATACCTTGCCTCACCAGCTCACACTTTGTAGCAACCCAGAACCAGGTGTGTTGATTAACACACGACTACTGCACCAGTGTTGCAAAGCCCCAACAGAACTCTGGTCTTGACCCAATTGGTTTAACCCTCAAACTCCCAAAAGTGATTGACATGAACCTTCTCCCCATAACACCATATATTATTCAGCAAACAGGTGATGAGGACACTCAAACTTATCAGGTAAAAGCTGCTATCTTGATCTAGCACCATGATCTCATAACGAATTTACAAGGAAATGTGAGGCAGCTAGAGGAGGGAATTAACAATCTGATCTTGGGAATTAAAGAGTTAAAAATTATTTTATGCTGATGCTTGTGGATAATTTTAAAAACTACTTTTACAAACATTGTTTAGTGAAATACTCCAACTCAACCTCGGTACCCCAACTTAAACTAATTTTACTATCCCTTAGTTCAAATTTATCCTGATAATTCTACCTTCAACAAACAACCTTGATAGATAAATGCTTATGTGTCAAAACAAAGGTGATCAGCATGTTCCAATCTTTAATTGCAATTAATATGAATGTGATACCCTTTGTTGAAACAAATACATTTAGCTAAACTTCCTACACTTAATGTTCCTATCAAAAGGCTTTTATAAAACAAACTAAATGTACAAAAGTGGTCATTGATTGTATTAGAATGGTTAAAAAACATGATTCTTAAATAACTATAAACAGGATAATTGAAATTCAATGCCTGAACCCTGATACCTTGAACCCCAGCTAAGTTGGACCATTTTCTTTCCCATGGGAATTCAAGTTAGCAAGGTTCTATTGTAACTGAAAATAGCTTCTTCAGGAGCCAACACAGATATGAACCACAAACCAATTTGCTTATTTCATAGTCTGCTATTTGCACTTGTCCTTCATTGAACCTGTTGTTTCTTGGCTACTTATCGTGTTTGCCTTTGCAAAAAAAATAACATGTTACTTGATACATATTATGATTTAGACAGAAAAGAATAAGTTCTGCTGTTTGAAACCAAGATGACAGATTTGAGGGTAAACTCGCTTTCCTTCAGGGGGTGAACTCTTAAAAGGTGGTAGGGGGAAACTTGAATTGGGTGAAACCTTCAGATACCTCTAAGATTGACAAGCTTCTAAACTGCTTGATCAGAGACAAAGAGACTAAGGTCATAAGAGGAAACGAAACAACTGCTAACTTCAGAAAGATCTTGAACATTAAGCAAATTCTCCTTGTCGGGGTTTTAACCATTTATCACCTTGAAGTGAAAACATGTAATTTCACTATATGATTCCTATAATATGTTGTCTCGCAAACAAGCCAAGAGAACCAACAAGCTTATTGGCTACATGACAATTTCTGCTTTGCCTAGTACCCAGGAAATATTGGCAGTCAGTAGGAAGAATTACTGATTGGATCTAGCGAGTTAAAGGTTTTAAACACCACTGTGCACATGTTCACTTTCCTTGGGCATCCTCTCCAGGGAGATATTAGGGCCCAAGAGAACAGGCTGAACGAAAATTAAAGCTTCTTTAAGGAAAAGAGCATACGAATTGGTGTGTGCATTTTTACAATGAATAGATTGGGTCACTCAACCAACCTTACTCCTGCATTTGCATTGTGCAAAGGTATATAAGAACAATAAATGCCTCTCCACTTTCATTTATGATATTGAAATGTTTAATATTTCACTATGTGAAGAGCTGGTTATAGTCTTGAATCACAATAACAATCCAAAGAGGGTGTGACAAGCAGCCATACTGTAACTCAGAAATCCTGTGTGCAAATTTGTGCCGACAAATTCACCACAGCAATAATTTTGGGGAAAAAATTCTGCATGTATGTATATGAAACTTCCATTCAAAGAACTCTTTAACCGTTTCACTCCCAAGCTCAAAGTGATAATTAATTCTCCCCTCTAGCGGCTACACATCTCCTTGTAACTTAGTAACAAGAATTTAATGTTAGTTTAGGATTAACACTTCTACCTCAGAAGACTCTGGATTATCTGTAAACTTTTAAAGCTGATTGCATTAAGCGTAGACTCCATGTAAATATATTTTAAAATATATCTTATTAGATGTTTTGGTATGTAGTATCGCTGAATATTTTTACGAGTTATGCCGTATTTTGACTAGACTCCAGGGTGTCAAAATGCAAACAACGAGCGCTACTCCTCCTCCATCACTTACTTTACCTTATCTCTTTATTTATTATAATCATGGTTTTTTTTCGCAATTCTTTAAGCTAATTTCTTTCGAGGGTTTTGAGGTGATATCAAATCAATTAGTAATCTTGGAAATATAATTTGACAACGGAAGTTTCCGGGTGAAATCAAATATTTACTGTGACTTCACGATACTAGCGGAAAGGCGTTAAATGACACTCCTTGGAGTCTTTGCCTTGCTACTGCAATGAAATGGTAGCCCTCCTCCTCCACCACTTACTTTTCCAATTTCACAACCAATTTGGCAATACAGTCCACTAGATGGCTGAAAAAATTTATCACAAGAGATCTCCACAAAGTTAAGCTTAACAAATCACATTAAAGTAACACCGTAATTTAAATATAAAACTTAAATTGCACTGAAATTGCAACAAACTCACCTTTTCCACACTCCTCTGAGTATAAAGCTTTCCCTCCGCAAACTGGAATTTTTGGATCGTTTTGATCACTACACGTTACCACAAGCACATGTCCACTTACTCCTCGCCTGTCCTTGCAAGGACAAACTACCGTTTGGTTACGGCATTGCGATCTCTGTTCCCATTGTTCCGATACAGCAGAGGTAAATTCCACTCCGCAAAAAACAAAAAGTAGTAGAAGTTCCTTCGCAATCATAGATTAGTTCACTTCTCTGGATCTCATCAAAACCTCTCGGAAATAATGGAAAGAGTTAAATAGATTCCCTTCTGGGCCTGCTCGAATTTCGAAATGGTTGTAGATAAATACTTGCGTCTCGTAGAGAAATCTTGCTAAAAATTCCAAAATACACTTTCCTCTTTGGGATCTGAAGAAAAATGTTGATAACGGTGGTTGTAGAAGATAATTAAGCACAAGTTTTCATGCACGTTTATTAAATACTCTTCTGCAGGGGCCTGGAACCAGAGTAAATACTTAGAACTGATCAGGCAGATGGCAATCTCAAAACCAGTACGTGACTTGAAAAATTCATCGAGGTAAATTGAACTGGGAAAATTAAAATGCTTTCACCTGCTTGTCCGCACTTTTTAAGAGATCAGCGATACGACTTGTGGAATGAGCGACACAAACACAGCGATACGATTTGTGGAATGAGCGACACAAACACAGAACTGACGAAGTACCGAAGAAGTTCGTTTAATTGTCTTAGGCGGGACCGGAAACCTGTCTAATTTTGTAAGAGGGTGTGTGTGTGTGTGTGAGTGACCATTTGAAGAGCTCTGAGATGAGTGTCCGAAGCATGGTATTAGTCGAGGTCTCTGCTTCCACGAGCTTTTAAGAGCCATATAGGAATATTGACAGGAGGAGTAAAAAGGTTTCTCTTGAAACGATGGGAATGCCTCCCCCGGGAACTTGTAAAACCAACAACGTAGCTGAAAATGACGTAAGCGATGCTGTTTTTTTTTTACCATTCGAAAACAAAACTTTTGGTATGTTCAATTTCATTCGCATTCAATTTTCTTAATATTCAGAATCGAGAATGGTCGATTTTAATTGTAAACATACGACATTGGAACTTCAGGTTTTTTGTTTGGTTTTTTTTTGCTTGTTTTTTTTTTTTTAGGTGATTTTTCGTCTCCTGTTAATGTGAACTTTGAGTTTCAATATCTTCAATTTGCTCTTTTTCAGTTTTTATAGATTTTGTTCATATTTTTCTTTTCGGCTGTCGGTTAATCTCTTGTTTTGAAATGTACCAATTGCTGCCCTATTTTAATCAATGATCGCATGACGCCAATTCATGTCGCCCGTCTGTCGGAAGCAACCCAACACTATTTGCGTATTCAGAAGAAGAGTACGTCAAAACTTTTAGTTTTTGAAAACACGCTTGTTTTGAGAGACAGGCACAGCAACCAGCGTGCAAATTCCCACCACACGAAGCTTCTTCACGGGCTCTAAACTCAACCGACCATGCTAGGATTTGCTGAGATCCTAGGCAAAGTATATGTTGACTCGGAAGTTGGGAAGTCTCGAAGAGCTGGATAGTTCTAAAGTGAGGTAATAAACCGTAATCAACAACTAACGAGGGCGTTTAATAACGAATTCCACCCCCATTTCAGAATTTGTGCGTCATCGACGGATTCATTTTTTTCCTTGATGTTTCGTGACATTTGATCATTAAAAATAATAATGGGGTGGTAACTTAAGATCAAAAATAAATATAGAAAGAAATTAGTAAATTGAGAAGGTGACCTCAGCTTTCAAAACCAAATGGCGTTGAATACATGAAAGGAATTATTTTCATTGATCAGCTGTCGTATTTCACTTTTAAAACTGAGAAAGAGATTGGGGAAGTCGACCCTATTATTATTTTCAGCTTTGTTAAGGCCACGATTTTCATTTTCCCACGAGATTGACCCAAGTTTAAGAGTTATGAAGGAGTGCCTTGGATAAAAAAAATTTCTAATTTGACAAGACACAACTTTGAATGCAAATTCTTCTAGAATCGTGATGCTATCATGTAAATTTAACTTGGAATTTAAAGTGTGTTGAGGCAATCGCGGGAAGGCGTATAGCAAGAACACGAGAAACACGCACGACGTTTTTCCCATATTGAGTCCTATAAACATCTTTTATTAGACACCCAGCTTAGTTTCGATAGCGAAATATAACGAATACGTGAGACAAAGTTGAGCAACAAGGAAATCATGTAGGAATAGGCACGGGGCAGCGGGCGTATATTGATCTATATTGAATTCTGGTAGCACACGGAGTATGGAGAGCTTCTACCCAAAAGAGTGGTAGAGAAGTTGAACGTATTCGAAATTGATCGATAACTGTCAATGAAAAACCCTGATAGGAAGCTTAATCCACAGGTGAAATGTGGCTATTTATAGAAAACAATAAAAAAATAGATGCACAAAAAATACCGATAATAATTTTGTAATTATATCGTTTAGAGTTAGAGGAATATAACTCTGTATTCGATAGTTTACATGAGTTTTGTGTTCTTATTGTTTGCCTAGGACAGCGGCCAGCAAAAAAGCGGTTGCTGGGGCGAAAAAACGGCCAACGTCAGGCAGCATCCACAATCACCATTTATCTGACCGCCTACTCTTTCGCACGTCGTTACCATTTCCCTGGAACATTTTAAAGTGGGTAAACTGTACCAGTCTTGGCTGTTCGCGATTGTTCGGACCGCTTTGATCTTGCATCCTGAGAAATGTACCGAGCCTGAGTAATGTTGTGTATTTCTTGTAATTCTAATAAACATACAGGGCATTGTTTTGTTATTCAAGACATGTCTGTAGTAAGGAAGGCTTGTCAAAAAAAAGGGGAAGTCGCGAAGAGTTTGGCTAATTCGATTGAATTCTTTAGTGATGAAAAAAGGGAGAAAAATAGGAACAAAGTTGGCCATTATCCTGTATTGTCAGCTTGCTGACCTTACGCTCGAGCGATATCGCCTACAATTGTTTTGAGTGTGAAGCTCACTTCCGTCGAGTTAAGCTACGAGTTCCCGTCACTGCACACTTTCTCAGTCTTCACATAAGCGAAGAACTTCCATACTTTTCCTTAGCGTTTCCACGATCTTTTAGCTCAAAGGCAAGAGCATAACAACGAAGTAAGACAGGTCAGTAGAAATTCGTCTCAGCGACGAATGTTTGGAAACCAGAAATATTAGAAGTTCAAGTCTCTAAATTAATCTCTCTAGGACCCTCTCACAGTCGCAAATTAGAAAACTCTCCGAGGATACTTTGTAGTGAAGAAAAGAAAATTAGAAAATTTGACGACTTTTACGGTTGTATAACCATTTCTTGACGAAAACAACTTTTTGATAGTTTACTGTATGGTGACTAGTATTGCGAGAATTTCTCTCTAGGGCAAGTTTATTAGAATTACCGTGTAGTGTCCCTAATATGTAAAAATACATCCAATTGTTACCGCAATAAAACAGATGAGTGGCTGAAATCCAGGGCTGGTTGTTCGTAGGCTGAATAACGCTATCCAGTAGACAGAGAGTTATCTGGAGGATAACGCTTTCTAGTCTTCTAATAACCGAAGACAGGTATTTCTATCCCATCGATATCTTCGAAAATATTAAGTTGGAATGCAAGTGTCGGATATTTTGTTTGTATTGGTAATCACATGATTTCGAGTGCATGGAATAAATAAGCACGAGTAAATTTTTTAAAGACTAACAAAATTGCACGAGCCCGTAGGGCGAGTGCAATTTGTGGGTCTTTGAAAAAATTAACAAGTGCTTGTTTATTCCAAATTGCACGAGAAAAATCATGTGATTACGTGTTAATAATATACATGGAAAAATACGAGATGGCTTATCATAATTAAACATAAGCAAAGCGCGCGCGTCAAGTGCAAAAATAATTTTTTCAAACCTTGGGTTCGGTCAAAACAACCGCGTACGATCAAAACAATAATAAATTGTGTACTGATATCTTCACATCTTTAAGGAGCAAAAAAGGTCAAAGTCCGGCTAAACAGTTCAAGGAATTGTTCAGTCTGTGTCCGAATCACTTTCGATGAAATGGAATCGTCGTTTCCGAGGTTTAACCATGTTTGTTTTTAATTTCGGCGTGTGATCGCTCGAGCAAAGTGTTAAGCTGGGTCGGCTCGTAATTTTCGATTTCCTCGGCAATTCTAAAGAATTCTAATTCTAAAGACCACTTTTTCCAAACTGACAACCAAAAAGCAGTGCTTTTTACAGTGTTTTCGTTATTTAAGCTGTTTTTCAGCTGCGGTGACGAAAGAAAGCCAACTTAAAACACCGGCCATTGTTTCGCTCGCAAATTTTCAAATTTTGTTGCGACATCAAAGGCTCGCATTTGATTGGCTATCTGTGAGTTTCTTTGATTATTGACCAATTAGAAAGTCTGATTTGTTTCTTTCTTTGCACTGAATTAACCCTCTTCTGCACTGAATTAACTCTCTTCTGCACTGAATTACCTGAAAACTGCATTTATCTTAACCAATCAGAACTAAGTAATTTTTCCATGTATATTATTATACCGAAAATAGCATCGATTCCGTTGAGATCTAGTTTGAAACACTGATAACTTAAAAATTCCGTCAGATCGAATAACTTCCGGACCCTTCAGGCCATTTTTCAGTTACAACCATCTCCTCTGTGATTTATAACAAATTAAAAGCACGGTGTTGTGATAATTTCAGATCGGTTGTTTCTTGGCCAAGAACGCAGAACTTAATTCTGACTATCACTTAGGGAACAGGTAAGTTCGGACGACCACTACAAATCGTATAATAAATTTGAATCCTCTTTATTCAGACTTTGATTTGAATCGCAATTGTACAGCTTTATTATTCGATCGAAGAAAGTCGAATCAACAATTGGTTCATAGGTGAGCGTGCGTTCATCGAGATATGAAGCACGTCGGAAGTTTGGAGAGCACGAAAGATGCGTAAGAGTTGCTCGAGGCGTAGGCGAGAGCAACTCTAGCTTCTTGAGTGCTCTCCAAACTTCCGATGTGCTTCATATCTCGATGAACGCACAGCTGACGTATGAACCAATTACTTTATAACATTTTCAACCCGATGGAAATTTTTTTTTCTTGAGGGATATGATTGCTGACGCCATGAGCGTGCACAATAGGAATTCGAAGCACGCTCGCGCAATTAAATTTGATTAGACAAATTTACTAGCTATGTTATAAAGACGGTTGATTCATACAGATGTAGTCTTATGTGACTAAGAAGCCATACTATAGATTAGCTAGCATGATCAAAGCAATCAAAACTTACTTCCGTGGCGGATCGTAATTCGCAGAATTAAAACTGGTTAAACTGCAACACGTTCGCGGTTCAAATCATTTTTTGGAATCAAGTGTCAATCATACTGAAAGGAAATCTTTGGTTTTCAAAATGGTGACGGCGATTTTATCAATAAACGAAACGAAAACCAGAAATCGGTTCCAGTTATCGTTATAATACAGATAACAAGCTATTTCTATCGCATTCCCGAAAATATCTGACTTGGAATTAAGTGTCGGCCGTTTTGTTTCCTCCCCAACAGAGCATCGATTCAGTTGACTTCTGGTAAAGAAACTCCGATAACTCGAAACTTCCGTTAAATCGAGGTTACTTTCATGTCCTCTTTACCCTCAGTGATTTATAGATAAAGAACAGCTTTGTGCTATTTTCAGATATGCTGTTTCTGGTCTGAAATGCTTAGGTTGTTTCAGGTTGTCGATACGCTTTATTATTTTTTGCGCGAGAGAAAAACAACAACGAACATCTGCCTGTGTTCCGTGGCCTTTTACGGCTCTTAGCTTCGCAAATAAAAGCCGGAAATTGCCTCTAAGAAAGGAGAAGTTTTCGTGTCAGTGATCAGTTGGATAACGGCGACGTTTTGGCGCCTAATCTAATCCGTAATTGATTGCTATCCAAGGGTCGCTCAGCAGAAATTTACCTCGTACTTTTAGTTTTTTTTATCCTTGCTAGTGCATCAAAGAAGTTTCGTCAATGTAGCTTACGTGGTAAGCGTGTTATTTCGGCCATTGATAAAAGTAATGAAGGCGGAAGGGAAATGTCAAACCAGGTCGGAAAGGCAGGTTTACTGATTTTGGCTCAAAATTTGTTTTTTGGCTTGGTTTGGGGTTCTAATTACGAAATGGATATGTTAAGATTGAAATTTACTTTGCGTGGGAAATGAAGGCTCACAGCCATTTGAGCCCCTCCCCCCCCCACCCCCCACATGGAAACGAGGCTGACCAAAAGCAACTCTTCAATGCCTGGGCTTCCTTTGCTTTCTCATTTTTGTATCTCTTTTTACTATAAAACAAGCCCACAACTCTTCTTCTGTGTTTCGAACGGTAAATTAAAATTCGCAGAAAAATATAAAAGAAGGGATTGAGACGCTCCATTTGACAGGGTCGGCCAGGGGGGGTAGTGGAATACCAATATACCCGAAAAAAAATCGACAAAATACCCCAAAATACCCCAAATTCCTCCAAATATACCCAAAAATAATCGAAGCTTTGAATACTTTATACCTGAAATTCAAAGAAAGTGATATACTGAATACCCATATTTAAGCTGCAATATACCGTATACCCGATTTAAAACGCCCCTGAATACCGAATACCCAAAAACCCTGGCCGACCCTGATTTGAATTACTTAGTTTAGTTTTAGGTGTTTTATGATCGCTGAAAAATACCGTCAGTTAAGAAACTTCTGGTACTGTTGATTTGTCGAGTGAGAACAATTTGTTAGTTTCTAAAACAGAACTGACAGGCTGTCATATACTGTTTGCTGCAAAAAATTTAGGACTGGGCAATTTTAATGCGCTCCCACACTGCCCAGTAAGATATTGTAAGGTTCCTGGACGCAGTCTCTCTAGCTTGACGTTGTCCGGAGCATTTCGGTTCAGAACAGCGATTTCTTTCAAACTTTGCCCATGAATCTTTCTTTTAGTCTAAAAGTTTTCCGAATGAATGTTTTCCACACCAGCTCTCTTCTTTCTACATTGCTTTTGACCAAAAAGGTGCTTTTGTCACTTTCGATGGAAATTGGTACTCTATGCACCATCTTTTCAGAAGTACTCTACCCTAAAGTGCAGATCCCAGAAGGGTGATTTGCGCCAAACAAACCTCGAACCCAGAGACTTTTCGGCTCTGCACATTACGCATGCGTTGTGCTTCAGCACGCGTTGACGTGGATACGCCTGCAATGCAGCTGACCACCCATACTTAACGAAGCAGAGTTCTCCTAAGATTCATGTAAGTCTTGCGCACGCGCTGTGCTGAAACGTCGATGAACATGAGCAAGGTTGTGTAAATGTGAAGGTGGTGTAGTGTGCATGCTAAAATTAAAAATCTTGTTCATGCAGTCGTGCGCTGCCAAATTTTCTACACACGCACTACACGCACGCTACACGCACGCTTCGAGCTCCGCTATTAAATGTACAAAACATTTATACAATTTTAGAGGCTCTATTATTTATGCAAAAAAATTAGCTCTAAATCATTAACTCTGTAAATTTTAAGATCTACCTTACTTTTAAAAAAGGTGAAAAGCCAAATCAGCTGTCATGCATAGAAACCGAGAACGAAAATCTAGTTACAATTCACATCTAATTGTCATTCAAAACTTACTAACATAAAAGGCTTATATACACATATTTTATTTTGTTTACAACTACACACGGTTAGGCTTCTTAACAAAGTGTGACAATTACATAGTCTGGTTTAAAAGCAAACATCAAAGGAATTTATTAGTCTCACAACATGCTCGTTTGCCAGGTTGAGAGAACCTCAATTAATTTTTGTCTTTTTGATTATCCACAAGAAATGAGATCTGTGTTAAATATGTATTTATAGAGGTCTTCAAAAAGAGGTTTGTTGAAGCATCGTTTATCCAAAACAACGGCTTAAAAAGGATGAAATAAAAGAAAAGAAAAGAAGCCATGGATGGCTTAAGAAATCACTGGGAAAGCTCTGATGGGAACTAAAGAGTTCATCAGCCGTTTGGCACATGAAGTGGCTTGGGGTAATGATACTAACCTCAGTCATTATCAGTCTGACAATCAGAGGGCCGTGCACAAAGAATGAAATAAACCAGAACTTTTTAGCTCATTTGATAAGTGTAATGGTTTGTGGCCTTCGCGAGAGCCTCGTCCATTAAAGTCGAGATTTATCGGGATATGAAAGGTTCGCATTTAACTTTTTGTGTCATTTTTTAGTTAAAACGTGTTTTTTCCCGCTCCTTTTCTCATAACGCACTGGCCAAAAAACTCACATTCCTTGAATTAAAGTTCAATTCCTATCCCAAACAAGTCTAAATTTAGAGTATTTCGCAATATCATTGGGTTTAGTTTTTTTTTGAAAGATTTAAACAAGATTGTTCACCATGACTTGAGCTCAAACTCTATGAAAGTTCAAAGAAATAGTTACATGTTCTGTTCATCTTGGTTATGTTTAGTTTATCACTGAGCTGTGTTGCTTCTCATGTGCCGTATATTCTTGAAGATCTGCTTTTGGAAGTATCTTGAGATTCTACGAGGCCATTTTAGCGAGTTATCCATTTCTAGATTTACTATTCCTTCTCTTAGGAGCAAATTTTCATAATGACCGGTCTCTAAAGGGAAATAAAGTTATTTTTTGTTAACTTTTTATGATTAATTTGTTGTCTGTTTAAGTTTGCAAAAAGGCAGTCGAAAGACATAGGACGTTCACTTTTTTATCTCGTACCCAGAGCTTCCACGGCCAAGCGGTTGTAGGGAACTCAGTTTCACGGTAGGATTTAGGTAACGAGATTACTGTTGCTATGGATTCACAAGCGAATTGAAGACATGCACAGGCTTCTTTAGCTCTGTTGGGCGAGATGCTTCCCTCTCATGGTGTCAGCTAAGGAGTGGGAATGAGTATCGCCAGTCTCCGTAGAAGACGTTTGAATTGGATATACAAGCGCTATGAGAGACGAATGAGATTTAAGACCTGAAAGTTTGTAGTAACTGTTGAATCACACGGGATTAACCACCAGCAACGAACCTAGTATTCTCCCCTGGTCGCTTTATCTGTGTTATAAAACTGAGACAAGCTCCGGCGCAGTGAGCCCCTTAGCACGGGAAAAGAGATTATTTTGTTTGGTTGCAAAATCGTTTTGATTCCTCCCTTCCCCACCCGATCCCCCAACCCCAAGTAAGGCCATTATCCCTATTAACACTCCTCCCTCTCTGATTTTCACATCAAAAAAGATATGTGTTCCATGCCCATTCCTTCCCTTAATCGGTGTAAGCTAAGCTCCAGTCTCCCGACGGTTCATCGGGTTGCCACGATCCACTCCCATGATGCCATACGAACAAAAAGTGCATTTCTCGATGCGTACGCATTTGGCGGCCATATTTGTTCGTTATTGTTTAGTGATGAATTGAAGATCGTCTCGATTTTTGTATATGAAAATAATTCGTGAAGGTTTCCTCTCATGACTTGTCACGAGGTAAGTAACACATCTCACGGTTATTTCACATATAGCTTTCGAAGGTCACGGTTTGGCTGTCTACAGCTAAAAATTCTCCCGTCTCTTTACTTTTCTGGCAATGTTGATGTCGTGTCACAGTGCTCACCTGTTTCGTATACGAATGTTGTATGTAAATTTTCGTTCCTTATTAGATCATCAGTTTTATTTTCAAAAGGTACGAATCCCAGATTCCAGCATTTTCTAATTACAGACAATTTACTATTTTGGCCTTAAATCGTAGGCTGCCAGGAATAAATCTGTTTGAGGTCAACGCAGATACGTTCAGATTACTACGGATCTGATCATGAAAACTTGAATCAATTTTAATTTTACTCGTTTGTATGTAAGGAAAGAAAGTGATCAAGCAGAAATATTTGTAACACATCTCGAACAACAGTTGTTCTTGCGTTATGTTTTGATTTGAATCCAGTGAAAATAAGCACCTAAAGAACTTTGTATATAAAGCGATCAGCGAGCGGCTAAGGTTTATAAAGAAACACGTACATCTAAATATTTTATATCTTTTGATTTAAACCACGTTCCGCGTGACTTTGGTCCACGAGCTTGAATCATGAGCTAAATCGACTTTTCTTTGGCTGTTGAGGTATATACATGTAATTTCTTGAAAGAAAGGGTTATTTCTCTCTACCCTTGAAAAGTTTCTTCGTCTTGAGAAAATATAATAATTGAATTTTGAAAGAAAAACGTTTACAGTTATTGTCCAGTTTTATTGGAAAGAGCAACAGAAACCTTTTGTCTAGGAAAGGTTTTGAATTGTTAATTTTCTCCAATGTTAGATTTGTCTGTGGGTTTCATCTCAAGCCTAAACATTTGAAAGAGGGATTAAGTAACATTTTCTTGAAGCATATTCAGCAATTACATTTTAATTGGAGTCAAAGGAAACCAATGACAACGTTATGAAAAAAAAATTTTTTTTTACAAATTATAACCTCTCCTGTATGATATTCACTTAACTGATTTGTTTTAACGCACTGGTTTTGGTGTGATTCCTTTTATTTTTGGATTTTTGCAAAAGGGTTCATTATGATAACACATGTTGGGGAAGAGCCCTGATAAACTGTATGGGAAACATATGAATAAAGGGGGTAAGTTTGTATAGAAACTGTGGTGCTGCATCAGCATGAATGGCATTTGGTATTTTTCTTTTTGGTATTTATTTTTTCCTCCATTTCAACTGATTAGAGTCTAATGAATAATTACAAGTAAGATAAGAGGATAGAGAAGGGCATAATATAGCAAGCTAATTAGATGCCCTTTACCTTAAATTACATTTTCCATACAGTAAAAAGAAGTGATACAATAAGATATAAGATACAAATGTAAGAGAGGGAATAGGAATCGCACCTTAAACAACAAATATGTAAATAAAACATGGTCAGAGGAAGACATTAATTAGTACTGAGAAAAGTGCTCTTTTAAAAAGTTTCTTAGTGGGCTTCTCCTGTATAGATGTAGGAATATCATTCCAATTGTAGCACCCTATAACTGTTGGAAAGAATTTCCTTATATTTATTCCGAAGGGGCTAGGGTTCCGGTGTTACAAAGATGTATTTCTAGTGGCATAATCATGGATCTCAGATACAAAAGAAAGTGGAAAATTAGAATATTTTTGTCTACAATATGATTGTAGAATAGTTGACACATACTCAATTTAATTATGTCAGGAAGTCTAATTAGGCCAAGGCCTACTAAATGGGGAGTAACATGGTCAGGAGTTGGTACAGTGTTGATGATTCTTATAGCTTTGTTTTGTAGCTTTACCAACTGAGACAATGGAGCTTCGTAATTATTACCCTATAATATGCAGCTGTATGTTAAATGAGGATGTACAAGTGCCTAGTATACACTTACATGAGATTGAACTGTTACTATGTCGTTTCAGTTTTGCGATTATGTTTAGACTTTTGCTAATTTTTCTGCTAATATAATCAATATGATCATGCCACGACAGAAAGGAATCAATAACTAATCCTAAGTATTTAACAGTGTGAGATGGTTCAAGGTATTGATTGGCTAATTTAAGGGGGGGAATATATATGAATATGGGGGAATATGGGGGAATATGTGTTACTTGACACCAAACTAATACAGCAAATTCCATGTTTTTTTTTTAAAATTTTATTTGTATAGATTCACAGAAAGGGAGATATATTAGCCTTTGTTAAATTGGGAACTGAGTGAAAGCTTCTCCACCATCATGAACAGTTCTTATCAGAAGGTGTCACAAGACCCTGATGAAAGGTAAGTGCTGTCACCATTGTATCTATTATTACAACTTCAAATTCTCCTCTAAGTGATGAACATTGATATTATACGTAGTACAAACAAATCAACCAAAATATCTCTATTATAATGCACTTGATTAGTATGCTAGGCAAGATTAGTCAGATTAGAACAAAACCTCTTTAACATATACAACTTTTTTTGTGTTTGTCTTCTGTCAGAAAATATCAACAATTATTCTTAACCCTTGAACTGCCATGAGTGACCAAGATAGAAGTTCTCCTCACAATTTTGTTACAAAGTCGAGCAGACAAGGGATGAGAATAGCAAAAATATCAATTAGGGGATTATTACCAAATTCTCCAAACTAACATCATAAGAATTGTATAGCAGATGGCAAGGAGAATTACTTTTGAGATCTTGGAGTGAAAAAGAAGACTTTGCTTCAGAACTCCAACAGTAGCTGAGGAACAAATTTAAAGGGATTTGTTTTGTCTTCTCATAAATCAGGCATTTGAAGTTGATTGCAGATTATAGGATTCACTATCCTGCCCTCTTAAAAAAATAAAAATTCTAAATTGTTATATTTCATCCACTGTACATTTAGTTCAACATTTACTTGTTGTAATATAGAGACAATTTTTACTGATCAAGTGTAGGTTTTAACCCGTAAAATCCCAGAAGTGATTAACATGCAACTTCTCCCTATAATATCCATACATTATCTAGCAAACAGGTAGTGAGAATTCTCAAACTCATTAGGTACAAGATATTTCCTGGATTGAACACCAAATTCCCGTAACCAATTTACAAGGAAATGTCTAGCAGCTAGAGGGGAGAATTAACAATCAGATCTTGGGAGTTAAAAGGTTAATCTATTAGTCTCTTATTAACCTAGGATACACGAAACATAGTGGTTGTAATATTAAATGGGGCTTAACATAAAAACTCCAATTGGAACAATAATAAGGACTGAAATGCACCAATGACCACATGCCATAATACACCAGTAACAACAAACTAAGGTTCTATAATTGGCAACATGTAAACTTTCAACCTCATAGTTTGACGAAGACTAGCAATATATAGTGTAGCAGTTGTAAGCAACACCCAATTGATTAGCCTGGCCCTTACATCATGGGGCAAACAATTTAACATTCATTTATTTATAAAACCATGATGAAGAACAGTATTTTCTATAATATTTACACTAAGTTATGCAGTTCCAAGGGCTAAGAGTTCAGAATGTTAAATTATTACTTTTACTACTTTAGCGATGATCGTCACAGATCATACCAGCCGTATCATGATGATGAGGAAGGCTATGAAGGAAATTATGGCTATAACTATGGATACAACCCTTATCGCCCTCCAGCTGGTGGGCTCAAAGGAAAGGTGGAACAGAAATATTGGCACACCAAACAAACCGTGATACAAAAACTGGGAAAGGAGCAGGATTGTTATGTTGTGGCTGGGGATGCTGAGGTTGATGCACGGCTGGAGGTAAAGAGAAAGATTCTTATCATGTCTGCTTGGAGACTCAAGTTAGAAGCAACGTTGTCATAATCTTATAGCATTTGGCCATTCTGTGAAAACAGTTCCGCATGGTTGTTTTATCTTCAGGGTTTTCAATACATGTCGGAGCTGCAAACTGGTGAAATTTGCCACATATGTCAAGTGAAATTGCTGTCTTACTTTATCTGTTCTAAGCCATTTTGATTTATTTGATATAGATTAGCCAAATCTGAATTAAGTTTAAAAGCTCCTTTAATTAAACTTATACATGATTGTCCATGGATACTTTTTTTTTCAATATTCAACTGTTAAAGATTGATATGCAGTTTCTTTCACTTGCAAACAGTTAATGGTTATGCTTCATTGTTATAGGCATTTCGGCATATTCAGAAGACATGCATAGACATACTGAAGGCAGTAGAAGTCTATCAAAATAGGATATTTGGTAAGAATGTGGTTGTCATTTCTTACATCATGTACATGTAGAATTAGATGTCCATATGACTTCCTAAATGTACTATAACATATGTTATACATGTTCTTTGAGCAATTTTCAATTCATTGTTGAAAATAATCCAAGGTGTTACTTTGCTATGTGATTGGTCCACAAAACTCAAATGAACTGCAATTCACTTAAAATACCCTCTTCCTCCTGCAATATTCTAGAATTATGGAAAAATAAATGTGACATACAAGGGGAAAGGTGTAAAATTAAGGGTGCAGTTATAAAATTAGAGTGTTATTCAAGAATGTATTTCTTACAGGACCTTTTGGTGTGTAGTATTGCTGGGTATTTTTACAAGTTGTGCTGTATAGTGAGTAATAAAAGCACTCTGAAATACTACACACCAAAATGTGTAATACTTTATTTGTTATTCATACTGCTTTATTCTATATGCATTTCTTATAAGTTGGGAAAAGTGAAGCAGATAGAGAAGCAGGTTGTGACAGATCTTGCACAACGCCTACGTTAAATTATGGTACAAAATAACCAACTTTCCAAATAACTGCACAATATTGAGAGGCTTTTGTACTCGATATGGTTGTCATTTGCACCTTACTTAGTGCAGTTGGATAATAAATGAAGATAAAAGTCATTTTGCTGAAATATATGCCCTTCCCCATTCAGTGTTCTATAGTCACAGAAAGCAAAATGAGTTTGGAGAGATGGTAAAAGCAAAAGTGTAATAAAATTGGTGTGCTATTCCAAAATACTGTCTTCTCAGTAATGTCTTCTTGATGGTTATGTGTCAACAATTTTGTCACTAATTGTGGATAATGTAAGTGTAAATCACTTCTGAAAATTACAAACCTCCAACTAATTTCTTTTAATGTAAGGTACTGTACAAGAGAAGATAAATGGGGGCTCAGAAAGATGATGTTTACATGACTGTGAGCTTCTTTTTTTTTATTTCCACTAACTACAGCTTTGTCTCAAGATGAAAATGAAATGGGACGCTTTCTGCGAGAGCAGGGTTCCCAGGATAAATCAAAAGCTGGAAAAATGATGATTGCTGTTGGCAAGGCTCAGAGTTACTCTGCACAGCAACGGTATACTACTTTCAATTATTCAGTTTATTAGAAGGGTCCTAAATAAATGATTTTGTTCTTGTTACAATTGATTAATTGTACATGACTGTGTGTCTGTGAAAGCTTTTAAGAACTGGGTACCTAAGATTTCTGATACAAGTGCACTCAGGGATTTTTCTCATAGCACAAATTTGATGTACATGCTTTTACAGTATGTATTAACTCCTTCACTCCCAAGATCTCTTTTGCCATTCTCCTTACTGTCTGCTATACAGTTCTTGTGATGTTAGTTTTGAGAAGTTGGTATTGGATCAACTAATAATCGTCCAACTGATATTTTTCATTATTCTCATCACTTGTCTGCTTGTTATTATCTTGATATCATATGGAGAAATTCTATCTTGGTCACTTATGGGAGTTAAAGGGTTAATGAACTTTTTAATTTGGACAGGCTTAGTCTTAGAACTCCGCTTGTGAGGCTTTACCAAGAAGTGGAGACATTCCGTTTCCGTGCAATCTCTGACACTTTCCAGACTGTAAATCGAATGGAACTGGCCAGAACAGACTACAGAGCTGGGCTCTTGTGGATGGCAAACATTTCTAAAGAGTTAGATCCTGAAGAATACAAAAGATTAGACAAGTTTAGAGAGGTCAGTGGTTGTATGTTGGAAAACCTTATTACTCATAACAGATACTGGTAAAGGCCTCCAAATACAAGCAACCTGAATAAATTGTAATTCTTTAATGCGACTTTCCACATAGCATAGCAGTTCAAGATGAAAACAAACAAATCTGCTTGCCCTTCAGCAATTTTTCATGTGGTAAATGTTAGAATTTTGCACCCGTATCATAAGCTGCAGCTTTTCCATTGAACAGTATTATGTGCAATAAATTATATCATCCACATTATTAAGAAGTTAATGCTACTTAATGCTGACAAAATATCAAATGATTCAAAATGTTATTTACAATAAATTGAAGGTTTTAATACCAATATTTCAGCTTAGTTCAAATGAGAGATTTTCCTCAGCTGAACAGTAGACTGAAATAATATCAGCTGGAAAGGGTGGGATGGGGAAGGTGTGTGGAGGGTGACAGAAATTCATTTTTTTATGGCAACCATTTTACAATTGAATTTTAAAAAAGTGAAGTAGGAGCCCTGCAATTTCATGCAATTACTTGGTGATGTGTACAACATAATTTTTTGGGCAACCAACCTGAACCTGCAATTTCCATATAGTCAAGGGAAAAGAAGACTTCAAGCAGTACATGTAGGCTGATTTCCATGTATTGTAGTGAGAAATTAAATTTTGAAACTATTATTTTCTTTCAGGTTCAAGGCCAAGTCAGGAAGGGTAAAAAGAAATTTGAAAAGCTGAAAGTAGATGTTATGCAAAAGATAGACTTGCTGTCTGCAAGTAGATGTAACTTACTTTCAAGCACACTTGCTGCATACCAGCAAGCATTGCTTAAGTTTTGGGAAAACACTTCTCGCACTATGATACAAGTATCAGAACAGTTTAAGGGGTTACCGGCATATCAGTTTCAAATGCTGAAAAGCCTTAATCCTCTGACTCTGGAAGGTGATGACAAGGAGAAGGGAGAAGAAGGAAAGGAAATCAAACCCGTCAGAGAATCTGAAGATGACAAAAAAGAATCCGCTGACTGTGGGGAAAAGAAAGAAGCTTCAAAAGAAGATGATGATGATCAGTTAATTTCTCTGGATCATTCACCACTAGAAGAGAAAAAGACAGCTGAGGATGAGAACAAAAAGGGTGATGATGATGACGAAGCACTCTTAGAAACAGATTTATTGGGAGATGATGAAGTGTCCAATGGTAATGTGGATGAAAAATATGAAACGCCTTTCATTGATTTGCTTGGTGATGATGCTTTGATGCCATCAAACCACAAATCAGGTTAGTAGTGCACTGTCACATGGCTACAAGTGCATGGGCTGTAGATCTCTAGGTTCAAACAGGGGGGGAAGGTTTCACTCTAACCACACTTTTGAACTTAGCAGGCCATGTAATGAAATATGGCCGGCCAAATTGACCAATTATAGCGCACATACTTACCAAGGGATGCATGTGTAATAATTTATTTTCTTGTTGTGCTACTGATATTTTTTAAAAAAAAATTAATGATGAGAGTCCCAACTATGAACTGATTCAATTGTAACAAGTCTCAAACACCTCTTCTTTGTACTTTTTGTTTGTTAGGGACCAGTGATCTTCTGTCATCATTTGAGGATCATCCAAGTAGTAATGGACTTACAAGTCATCGCTCGATTATGCCACCCAGCTATGAAGAGGCAAAGCAAATTCCTGTGCCTGGTATGGGATTGATAAGTAATTATCCTGTAACTCTCCAAGAGTGACTAGCACCTTTATGTTATTTGTAATTACAATATCACACCTAAATTAAACATAAAGCTCACAAGAATAAACAAAATGATCCCCAACCAAGAGGCTCTTGATTGTTTAAAAAGATGTTCCTTATGGCTGAACCATATTTTCAAAATAATTACTTCTATGTAGAGAGTATCTGTTCTTAACCCTTTCACTCCCACAAGTGACCAAGACAGAATTTCTCCTTACAATATCAATACAATATCAAGCAGGCAGGTGATGAGAATAGAGAAGAATATTAATCATGAGATTATTAGTTGATCCAATACCAAATTCTCTGAACTAACATCATAAGAATTGTATGGCAGATAGTAAGGAGACTTACTAATTAGATCTTGGGAGTGAAATGTTTAATATGAGTGTAGTGAGATTTTTCTCTTTCTTTCTGTCCAGGAAGTGAAAATGCATCATCAATGACGGCTGATGATCTGCTGTTTGGTTCCCCTACCAAGGAAGACAGAGCACCTGGAAACAAGTCAGATATTGATATCTTAAGTGAAATTCTTGGCTCCAATGGTTCCTCCATGCAAGGTGTTGAGAGTGAGAATAGCTTCAGCAAAACGTGGAAGGATATGTTCGGGGATGAGCCAGTTGAGACTGCTCAGCCGTCTTTGCAGGAACCCAATCAATCATGGTCCCAAGGGGGTTCCAACTTTATGATGCCCTCTGACCTCCTTAACAGCATGGCTAGGTTTGATCCATTTGGTGAGGTACCAACAGGCGCCCCTCCTCAGCATGCAGCAAGTGCAGCTTCAAAGATGTCAGCTCCCATGCAGGGAGGCAAGCGTCAAGAGGGTCATCAAGGTTCACAGGCCAAACAGGCTTCATTACTTGCAGGAAAAGCAAATGACAAAGGGAAAGGAAAGGGGAAAAAAGGTTCTGACATGTCTGCTTGGTTCAGTTTGTTCTCCGACTTGGATCCCCTAGCCAATCCTGATGCAATTGATAAACAAAACAAAAAGAGTGAAGAAGACAGACAATGTTAAGTACATGTAATTGAAGTCACAGAATTTATTTATGGTGAATTGTATAATGGCTGACACAAAGCCAGCTTGGAACTTCAAAACCAAGGTCATGGAAGGTTGAAATCAGATTGAAATCAATTGGGGTGGGGTTAATTTTTTGGTTACATGTACTGCCATGAATAATAATGATAAAAAAAAAAACAGCAACAACAACAAGAAAGATCATTTCATCTCAACAGATGGTTTTAAAATGAATATGTGCAAATATTTTGCAAGCAGAAACAAAGTAGCTGTGTATATCTCTTAAAACCCTGAAATAACAGATTCTTGATTCTTCTTTTAGGACTAAATAAAATGTTTTGCTAATTTGGCTTGTAATTTTGAATTAAAATTGGCCAAATATTTTCAAAGTTTTGCTCATTTTCTTCACAAAGTCATTGTCTGCTAAAGAAATGGTCAAAGGTTCTTTCAAAATTATAGACCACTGCTATAGTTGTTTTTGATTTTGATAGCTGGTGAATAAATACTAGCATGCTGGGATTTTCCATAAGGGACAGTAGAAGAAGAAAAAAGGCAAATTTAAGCCTCTTTTAAGTTATTGTTTAATCGTTATAATATTGTATATTTAAGTTTTCTAAGTGTTTGTTGGGTATATATATTACAGTCACAATTACATTCTTTGTGTATGAAGACATACACTGTAAGGGAGCAAATGATGGGCTTCAGTACTTTTTTCTTTCTTTCTTTCTGAATAACATGAGCAAGTTGTAAACATTGTGTAGACCTCACCTTCATGTCAACTGCCTGATTTATCAGTGTAGATGCGTGTCCTAGGGATGTCAGTATGATAATACTGCTTGTTGTTTGAAATCTTTACACCATAAAACATGTTGGAGAGTAGGGCTATGGAATTACAATAGGAGCAAAGTTATGGAAGGTTAAGACTAGGTTACATGCCTTGTGACATTATTGAAAATAAAGTCATGTTTTACTCGAGTATTCACTGTAAGTTATTGTTTTCAAGCCATCTGGTGAGCAAGCAACAATTTCACCCTTTAACTCCCAGAAGTGATTAAAATGTATTTTCTCCCTATAATATCCATACATTCTTCAGCAAACAGGTAATGAGAATACTCAGACTTATCAGGTGTATCTGATCAAACACCTAGTTGTCATAACTAATTTACAAGGAAATGTGTAGCAGCTAGAGGGGGGAATTAACAGACAGAACTCATTTTGTGAGCATTCGTGGTGCGCGGTCTGTCACGTGTTCGCTGTCGTGCGGAGTACCACAGGGCTCCGTGCTTGGACCGATTTTATACCTGCTCTATACCTCCACATTGGGGGATATTGTCAGACAATACAACATGGGCTATCATTTCTATGCTGATGATACTCAGTTGTATCTGTCTTTCAATTCTCTCAGTGGGGATGATCAAGCTTATTCTGTCTCTCAGGTTGAATCTTGTGTTAGAGATATCGACCGTTGGATGTCTTGTAACAAACTTAAGTTGAATAGGGACAAGACGGAACTGCTCGTTATCAGTTCAAAATATCGGCCACGCCCATCTTTAGATAGTATCCTGATTGGTGATCATCGTGTAGAGCGGTCTGACAAAGCTAGGAACATAGGAGTTGTTTTTGATGAGACCTTGTCGCTGGATAAGCATGTGAGTTCCGTTTGTAAATCTGCTTTATTTCATCTTCGGAATATCGCTAAGATTAGAATGTATCTGACTTCTGAGAGCACAAAGACCCTTGTCCATGCTTACGTTACTTGTCGACTGGACAATTGTAACTCGTTGCTCCTCGGGTCACCTGACTATATTATTCAGAAGCTCCAGCGCGTTCAAAACTGCGCCGCACGCCTTGTAGCTGGGCAACCTAGGGCTGCGCACATTCGCCCCGTCCTTAAGGAGCTACACTGGTTACCTGTGGAGCAGCGAATTACCTTTAAAGTATTACTGTTAACTTTTAGAGCTCTCAATAATCTGGTGCCTCCGTATTTAAGTCAACTTATAGTCCCATATAACCCTACAAGAAATCTTAGGTCTGCTGGCAAACATTTATTAGAAGTACCGAATGTGCGCCTGAAGAGCTATGGGGACAGGGCCTCTTCGGTCGCTGCCCCAAGGCAATGGAATGATATTCCCTTAGACATTAAATTAAGTGGATCAGTTGATGTTTTTAAATCTAGATTGAAAACTTATCTCTTCCGACTCGCTTTCATTTGACTTTTTGTTTTAGTGTTATTGTTAGTTAGTTATTTTCTTTTTTGATTGTAAAGTGATATAGAGCTTTTGTATATACCGCTATACAAATAAAGTTATTATTATTATTATTATTATTATTATTATTAACAACTAGATCTTAGGAGTTAAAGGGTCAAGGGAGAGTCAAGAATACGAGAACGTAAACTTAAAATTGTGATTGGGAAAATGTCAAAAGATTTAGGAGCACAAACTTTTTAAGAAAGTTTGTGACATGTCAAATTATACTGAAAGTCCGAGTTGATTACTACAATACTTTGCACATCGAGAGAATAGCGACTGCAGTGTTACAGGGAGGTACTTCATCAATTATTTTCAGTTTTATTAGCATGGTGAAGATTTAGTATCATGAAATTAATTACTGTTGACTTTATCAATAAGTACATTCAGCGTGGAACTTAAAAATACCCCATACTAGATTGCAAAATTAATAAATTGATGGTGACCTGAAAGTCATTTTACAGAAATGATGATAACCAAAAAAAAATTTTCTTATGATTTTCTGATAGTTATAAAAAGACTACTTCCTTTTTTTTTATATCATGTTTAACTACTTCTTGGTTTATTGAAGTGACAAGCATTTTGTCAAAAGAAAGTTCAGTCAAACTAAATACTAAAGCAGATGGGTCTGGATTCTTTATTAACTAAAATTTGAGATAACAATGGAGTTTAGAGTGCAATCAGTATTTCTGTGAAATAAAAATCACACAATATACGATTCTCATATATTCATATTTATTAAATATTCCTAAGTTGTAAAAAATAGTGGTGTCTAATTAAATTAAAGAAAACAATATAACACAAAATTGTGTAATTTAGCATTACTATTTCACACATATTGTTTGCGCTCTACTTTTCACTATCTTACCCACCTTGGAAAATGGATCATATATAAAATGTACCTGAAAATACTGACCCCCCCTAAAAACTTCTTTATAAAAAGTTAAATAGCCCCCCTCCCCCCTCTCCCCTCTGGCCAATCGAAAATAGCCTTGACTCCCCCTTTTTTCCCTTCCCACTCAACATAAATTACGACTGTTCCCTTAAAACATGTACAGTAAAATTCGTATTTCAAGCCTTGTCGTAAAAGTAATGCATTGTTTTTGTAAATGTAAAATATCTTAAATATCAAGCAAGCTTAAGGACTATCCTCTTTCCTTTTCAAGGTCGTGACTTTTCAATTATCATAAATGCACTCCATATCACACCCATATAATCCTCAGGAGAAAGCAAAAATTGTTCCTCAAGACGATAGAAAAATTCGTCCAGAATCGAATTTTTCTCCTCTGCAGAATGATGGTCACTGAGTGCTGTAGGAAAGAAAAAACGAAGTGACATTTATTGCCATTCACAAGTACCTATATACGTATGCATTCGTTCCCAGGACTCACCATTTCCCAATTTTCAAGCTAAAAGCCTTGAGAACGAGGTTGGCACAAAGTAGTAAATATGTGCTCATCAGCGAGTACTTTTCAATTTTATTCTAGAGGAACTTTGTTGAGCAATTGTTAGATATTTTGGGCATGGTTTGGTACAATGTTTTAGTACTTTTCTTTAAATAGGAAAGGTTTAACTAAACTGACTCAAGTTGGAAGTTGATATCTGACGGGGATAAGAATGTACAAATCTAAAACAGTGGATAGCGTTAAAGGTGCACTCTGATTGGCTACTCCAACTACGAATATCCTCTGCTATTCACCTCTGAGCAATGCAGGCGGAATTTGCGCCCTAAAACATTGTAATTGTTGCAGGAATAAACGAGTCAAAATCACCTCTTCGTGCTATATTATCTCACTGTTTTAGTATACACTCAATTGCAGACACGTTGACACTTAAAAAGTGTTTACAATGAACGTTAAGAACCTTCGGCTATTTGGATACACATATGTATGATAAACACCATTAGCGCGTGGTGAATGATGAAAGCTATCCACGCTTTCCTGGAAGAAAAGGATGATTATATAGGTTTTTCATTATTTTTCGAAAGTAAATCACTGATTATGTGGCTGCTCGAATATTCCCATAAAAGCCATTGGGTCTCGTCGTCATGGATCATGCTTTTTAGGTGTTAAAGTTTTTGAAATTGGGTGTATATTGAAACAACTTTTCACCTTGGTGTCGGTAGCTCGCGGTGGATATTTAACGCGCCGCTTCGCAACGAGGGTAATATCCGCCACTAGTCTCGTACCCAGACCTTCCACGGCCATGCGGTGGTAAGTTCCTACATTTCGGTTGCATGGAAGGATCTAGGTTCGAGCAATCTCCACTTCGGTGAATAGTCGTCGAATGTTGAGTATTTATAGAAGTTTACTCACCCGACTGAAAGAAGGAATTGCTCCAAGCCCTGGTTTGTTCAGTCATCAGTCTCGCACATGCTTTAGCGTTGCCAGTAATTTTCCACATGGCTTTCTCGGGTAAAGGAAACTCTTTTAATTCCATGGAGACAAGATTAAGACCAGCGTTTCTAACCGGCGATGCATCTGATAGGAACGGCTTCACCAGTTCTTCACGAGTTCGGAAATATTCAGGGATGGTCATTTCTTCCATATCTTTCTGTAGTGTAAAGAGAAATGGCACTTTAGAAGAATACATATGACCTTATTTCGAGAATACCTCCAGCCCTTTCACTCCTAGGAACTCATTAGCTGTTTTCCTAGCGTTTGTTTTACAAATCTTATGATGTTAGCTCGCAGGACTTGGCATTGGATCAACTAACAATTCCCTTATTGATAGTTTTCTGTATTCTCAACACTTGTCTGCTTGATTTTGTATTGATACTATAAAGAGAAATTCTGTCTTGGTCACTCATGGGAGTTAAAGGGTTAACGAACCTTTTATTGCACAGGTTCAAAGTCATTGTCTTTTCGTTTAAATCAGCTTGATCGTTTAAATCAGCGGAGCATAGTTTGAAACGATAGGATGTGGGTAATTTTATAAATCATTCATGAATCAAACTTCAATTCAGTCTAAGGGGGATAATTTCATGAAGAAACTGTGGTGCTGCGTCGGTAGGGTGTCCAACAAGATAATTTGGTTTATCAACTGAGTTAATAAAATAAAGTGGCCACTGTAAACAATTTCTAAAGCTAACGTTTCGAGAATTAGCCCTTCGTTGATCGCTTTGACGAAGGATTAACGCCCAAAACGTCATCTTTAAAAACTCTCTACGGAGGCCAATTTACAGCATCAACTCAGTTCATAAAACCTCATCATTTAATTAAGTTTGTGTATTTAAAAAATTACTAGAGGTGCTCGATAAAAATTGTTGAAAAGTCTGGCTCACATTAATTAAAGATAAAACTTAATGAAAAGTTCACTTAACCTTTGAAATGATCTTGTCTTTTTCCATGCTCTCCCAAACGTTGTACAATAACTTGTAGATAACAAGAGCTGGGACGCTACCTTCGGTTTCTTTCCCATGTGTACAGGCTATAATCAGTGCCAGCCTACCACCTTAAACCAAAGATAGAACATAATTAGCAATGAACGTAAATTTATTAAGTGGCAAGTGCGAAGTGAGATCCGACTTGTGAAACTAAATTTTACTTCTCTGTGACTGATTTTGACTCGATAAACATGGATGTTTTTTTTAGAGTCGGTGTAAACATGTTTCTCACCTTTGGCAAGTTCTTTTGCTCTCATCAACAAGAACTGTTCCCAGTCCTTCTCAGCCTGTTTGGCAAACATATTTCTCTCTTGTGGGACTTCGGAGAAGCAATGCAGTATCGCCTTAGTCAAATTACAGGGTTTTTTGCTCAGCCACTGAATGGCTAGACAGGAAAAGCCCAAGTTTACGGAATCGCTGGGGAAACATTGCTCGTAAAAACCGGTTCCTGTTGCAGATATGAAGACATTTGGGAAATCACTAAGATAGCTGGATGAAAGTGGCAGCAAACCTGGAACGAAAGTGTACAGACGCAGTTTTAACTGAGGATAAAAATGGCTAGGGGTTGCTTTATTGCAGCATTCAAATACAAGAATGAACTCGAAGCAAGTGTCCATGACTCTGATAGGTTTTCGGTAAGAGTACTTGACAGTAAAGGCTGTTACGAATTGTATGTATTAAAAAATCAAGGTATAACCCATCCTTCCCTTTTTTTTTCCTTTTCTTTTTTTTCGTTTGATTATAAACAATCGCTTGGTCATGTTATATCTGTATCCCACTTTCCCTCACGCACAACACCCCGAGCTCAGTAGGAAAAGGAGAGGCCCTGAGAACGAGATTTTTGATCGAATTAATAAGATTTGAAACCTTAATGGATTGAGCTGAAATTTGGTCTGAAGGCTCTCAAGATATCAATATCGAAAAACCTTTTTTGTTCTTACCACATCTTGACGTCATCTGTGATCTATTACTGAACAGACGCACGGCAACTTAGAATCTATTCGTTAAATAGTTGATGGTGGTTGCGCTTCAAATAGCGCGGTAACAATTTTTTTTAGCGAAGAACACCTGGGAAGGTCTACCGCGTCCTTAAAACATCGTCAACATACACAATGAATAGCAATTCGTTATTTTCACTATCATATGTTTTTTTTTCACCTTGCACATAGTAAAAGATTGAGTTGTAGTCATTTTCTGGTCTGTCTTCATAATTTATGTGAATTTCAAGCTCATTCCCATGCAAGTTTCTCAATTCCTCCACGCATGCGTACATGAGTGGCATGGAGGTCCCTCCGTCAGCACAGCCATAGTCAGCGATGGTGAATGGCTTCCCAGAATATACAGCAATGGACTTGAAAGACTCGATCACTGTAGGAGAAATATGTTTCATGCTTTCCTCGGATATTGAAAATTTTGAGGTGAAGTAGCCCGCTCCTGAAGGAACCCACTCAGTATGAGGGCGGGAAAGCTGCAATAATGAAAATTATTATTTTAGATACAATACAATTCAATTCGTTGTTCAGACACGTATCGTCTAGGAGCTGTAATTAATCGAACAAATTACAAACATCATACAAAACGAAATATTTAGAAATTATTAAAAATGATGAAAAATAAAGTGGAATAATCATTATAAAAAACAGCTTTCTTTGATCTCGCCAATTAAGAAACAGTTGGCGTGCAGCGTGCAATCGTCAAGTTATGGTGCACGCGGGAGGTTGCTAAGCACAAAGCGTGATAGCGTAAAGTCGGGCGAACACAGCGGTCAAACACTGCGCATACACGAGTTCGAAAACAATAAGAGGGACTGGCGTACAGTAAGGAAATGCGTAAGACAAATGAAAGAAAGATTTTTGAGAAAGATTAAATCTTGGCTTTATTTTATCGTGAGTTATTGTAACTGTTTTTAACGCGGACGCTTGGTTTCGGTGATAAAGGAAAATGACAGAACTTTTATTCTACCCTTGCTGCAGAGTCTGCTGTCTGCTGTAAACATAGACCCGTTATAGTCAGAAATATCTTGTGTGGCTGTGGTTCTTCCCTTTTTCACACATTTTTCTCGGTGTTTACCGGCAACTACATCATGAACACAACAAAGAATAACTACAGCCAACACGGCCAAGTTTACGGACGACTTCATCACGCCGCCGTGTAAGGTGTAAAAAAATCCAAAAGTTTAAACTTATACATGGTGGGTCAATTCCAGAACAACAATATGTATAAGTCTCGACCTTAGAAACTTCGAACTTTCCTTAGAAACTGCGAAAAAATACGCCTTAATTTGAATCTCCATATTTTCAAAAGCAAATTATCCATCATGGTGCGCATTTGCAGTCATTTGACCGTTGTGTTAGTTGCACGAGGCAATAACCGAGTGCAATTCTAACTTCTTGATTGCTTATCAAACCACCCCAGCACATATCTAACTCAGCCACCTGAGAGTCTGCGCTGTATCTATTTTATTATTCTGCATTGTACATCTCGTAGGACCGAACACAAAGCCGCGCGTCTCCGGCTTTGTTGCCTTACTCTCGCCTTCATGTTTCGCCTTCATGCGGCGATTTTTCTTTAAATGTTATTTTTTAAAAAGAGCGCGCGACGCCACATGAGTCATTTGACAAATTTTCATCTGTCATCAAAATTATGGCAAAATGAGCCAAGTTTCTGTTAAACAAGGCCTAGACGCATATAACGTTTTCTGGTAAACAAGGCCCAGATGCAAATAACGTTTTTCAAGGTGAAACTTGAACACGGCCTAAACATTGTAAGAGGTGGAAAAGAAGATGTCTTACCTTTCGTTCTCTGCATCCAGACATTTTACTGACTTTGTTTAGTTGAGGTACCGTCAGAAAGTAATTGACTCACTAGGAATGTAATAAGTGGCTGTGGAAACCAAGAGCATTTGAAAGAATATTAATACTTTCCTTAAAATACTGACAAAGTCGATTCAGTTTAATTGTCGTTTTTAACGTTGGTAACTCTGCCAGTTTTAAATGCTTTCTATAATTACCTGCCTCGTTGTTGTTTTTTTTCAGTGCAAGCCAAAGTCGTATCTCCCGAAGTGTTAGCGCTGAATATGACAAGTTTGAAAGAGGCAACCTTTTTATAAAATACCTCTCAAGTGCCCGAATGACGCAAGGAGAGTGTCATTATGAAGATCTATTGGACGTGATTCCAAGATTTCAAAGATTTGTGAAGCCAGCACGGAAATCAATTTACGTCACTGCAGGACGACAGGAAAGGGGGCCCTTGAAAGGGAATTAGCGACTTGCTTTGCTGTTTTTCCTTACATTCAGGGCGTTACGGAACCCATCAAGAGAATTTTGAATAGCCACAGCGTTAAAGTTACTCAAAACCTTTTCAGAGTTTGGGGTATATTTTCGCCAAAGCTAAGGATCCTGTCACGAAAGAACAACGAACCGACGCCATTTATTCTATTTCTTGCAATGACTGTGACAACGAATACATCGGACAGGCTAAACGTGAGTTTGGTACACGTTTCAAAGAGCATCAAAAAGCGGTTTTCTTTTACAAAAAGGAAAATTCAGCTTTACCGGAGCACACATGCCTAACTAACTATACAGCTGGGTGGGATGATTCTAAAATTATCACCACTAATCGGCGTTACCGTTAGCGCCTTTGTTTGGAGGCTTGGCATATTAACTCCGCCCACGCTCCTTTAAATCGTTAAAATGGCGGCTTGCTTCCTGACTCCTATTTATAGCTCGTCAGAAAAAGGGCAACTAATTAGTGATCAAATAAAAGGACCTCTTGCAGCGTTTAGATCACCCCTGATGAAGGCACTAGGCTCCTTTAAATCGTTAAAATGGCGGCTTGCTTCCTGACTCCTATTTATAGCTCGTCAGAAAAAGGGCAGCTAATTAGTGATCAAATAAAAGGACCTCTTGCAGCGTTTAGATCACCCCTGATGTGAAGGCACTAGACAGGAGTGTCGAAACGTTGGGTCTATGAATTGAAACTTCTTCGGTTACATTCATTAAATCTGTAAACCAGAGTAGCATCAAACCAATTCTGATTGTCCACCTGGTTGCCGTGTGAACTTTAATATACCCTAGCTTGCCTTAACTTTTTTTTTATCGCAATTATTTAGTTTTTTCATCGAAGTTTGTATTTCCTGTTTATTTTCATTAAATTTTTTTACCATAATATTTTGATTGTTATCGAGTTAATATATTCATAACAATTTCCTGATTTTATCATTCTTAATAATTTCATTGAACTGCTAAACTGTGCAGCTAATGATGAGACCATATATGATTTCGAACCACGAATAATCCCAAAATTAAACATAAATGATCTCGAACCGCAATTGATCTCCGCTTGTAGGATTGCAAATAATCTCGGAAAAATTCTGGAATGGCATTAGTAATGGAGTGGAGAGGGAAAAGCATGTACGTGATGTTGTGTGACGTTTTTTTTTTTTGAGTGTTTTAAACCTTAGTACGTTATTAATAGCACCTAGAAATCTGCATTTGTCCCTTAATTCTTCAAAAATGATTGAGTTTTAATCCATATCGTTGTAGAAGTGTATTAGCCTTGGTCTAAAACATGAAAAAAGAACCCTACCTGAAATAAAAACTACCTGAAATAAAAACTATTTCATAGTTACAAGATCTGTAAAACTAGAAGTTGAGTACGTGAGCTTTTCAAATTACTTAACGAAACCGCAGTCCACTCTTCATCCTTATTACACTTGCGTCAGTGCGTCCTTGACTGAATTTACGTAACAATGGGTATTATCACGTTTATTAAAACTCGCTAAAGGCTTCAAAGGAAGTCCACCATTTGATGTTGTGTCATTTTTTCTTGATAAATAACACATGAATCGCTTTCATGTTTTAGACGGACTCTCTTGCAAAGTCTATTTAAGATGATTCCCACTAATGCCTGTTTCGAAAAATAAAATTTAAGAGATATGATGAGTCAGACCTACTCCATTTACTCCTGTTCTGGCACTGGTCACGCGCGTCATTTCATCGGTTCATGGTACATTTTTGGGTAGCTGGAAACAAGGCTGTTTGAAATAACACTTGAAAAAAACTTGATAGAAAGTCTTGAGCGTATGGAACAATTTAATATATAATTTGTGAAAACGTCACGTAATTTTTAAACGAAATCGACTCAAAACGTTCAAAGTCATCGCCTTCCGGGTTATAATTTGCGTCATCTAGTAACGGGCTTTGTGCACGTTTTTAATCATATCATTTCTTCTCTTCGATATAATTTTTTTAATTTCTCCAATTTAAAGGTGACAATCTAAATAACAAAATAATATAGGTCACCGTACTCGTTCACGAGCTTAAGACCATCGCACCTCTTTAAATCCATTTATTTATAGTGCGCTAGAAAGCTATTCTTGTATGAAAACGTGTTAATGATTTGGAGGAGGGGCAGGAAAACGGATGAGTTATGGGGGATCTAAGACAAAAGATATATTCGGTCAACAAAATTGATTTTTGGAAAATCAAACGGATTTGCCCTTTTGTAAAAGATGTGTGTTACATGACAGTACGTGCGATATGAAGAAGATGAATAATGTTAATAAATAAAAGATGAGGAAGTGGAAATGATTTAACAACACAGGAAGTGACACATTTCTGAAGAGCTGTGCTTCGCAAACGAAGGAAAAAAACAAATAAATAAAAATACTGGCATCCACTGAAATTTCGTGCCTCTTGCTTCCTTCCAGTACTCTTTTACATCGCATATGCCGTCATGTACCTCACGTCTTTTAGCAAAAAAGAAAATCCTTTCGTTTTCATTTAAATACCTTTCAGATAAACGGCAAATCCTTTCGATTTTCTATATATCTTTTTGTTTTACCGAACATTTTTTAGTTTCATTGATATCTTTCAGCGTTACTAGACAATTTGACATACGTGTGTACTAGCTACATAACATCGAAATATGTACATGTCCGCAAAGGCTTTCATGCTCAATACGGTCGTACAATTTTGAAAGGAACTTGCGATTACGCTTAATGTCAAACTTTTAGGCATCAAGTTATATTCTATATATTAAGAGAAATTATCTGCATATATATTTAACATTGGTATCCAACAGGCAGTAAATAAACCTCCTAGCAATAAAGGGGTAAGTTTCTAAAGAAACTGTGGTGCTGCGTCGGTGGGAGAGTATAGCAGGTAATTTAGTGTTAACAACTGGGTTGAAAACGTAAATTAGCCACCGTAAAGGGTAAAAAAGCTGACGTTTCGAGACGCTAACGAAGGGCTAACGAAGGGCTAACTAAGGGCTAACGCTCGAAACGTCAGCTTTTTTACCCTTTACGGTGGCTAATTTACGTTTTCAACCTAGTTGTTAACACTAAATTACCTGCAATAAACCTCTTAGGTCGGCTGGTACTTGTATGTCGGCTGGCAATTGGTGTCAACGGTTGATGGATTTGTCCGAAAAATGAACATTTGGCCGAATGAAAATGTGAAATTTTGAGGACAATTTCTCAGCCAAGGACATTATCAGCCAACATAATAGTAAGCCAGAAATGGGTTTATTTATTTAATAACCCTTCCACTAATTAATTATTTTCACAGTGTACCTTCTTTCAGTTCTCTCCCAGTTCAGAGGATCATTATGACCCTGCTCTACTGGAATTTTTGCGTGGTTAAGGTTTGTCACTTGGGAATGCAATCCGTGAGGAAAGTTTTTCCCTACGTGCTGAAATATTACCTCAAGTATTTTAAGATCAGTTTATCGATTGCTTGGACGGCATGTCTATGTCACGTGATTTTGCTATGTGATTTTGCCACGTGATTTTGTGACGTGTTTGTCACGCGATTTTGTCACGTGATTTTTGTCACGTAATCTATCGATGATTGGTTGGCTAGGCGGGATTTTCAGTCGATCTCCACTACGTAAGTCCTTGATGTGAGATTTGGAGACTTATCTACCTTTGTACAGTGAAAGAAAGCTCAGATATGTCACCTAAAAAAGTTGAAGTATCTTTCTACTATTTTGAAAGGTTAGGGTACATGGCAACCGGAAGAACGCAAAGGTTGGAAGGTAAGTTTGTTTGTTATCCGGCAAAGTATTTGTTTAGTAAGTAAGACAACGGATTCGATGCTACTCAAATCAAAAACGTGAGAAATAACCTTTTTGAACATTCTAAAGCACCCTCTCAGTTCTAAAGAAACCTTGCTCGAGCGACTCAGCAAAGAAATGGAAGACTTCGCTGTCGAACAAAGATTGCAGTAACAAAAACAAATTTGAGGGGGGCGCTTCTCAGAGAGGGAGCGCTTATTCTTAATCCTTATTTTTTAAACCAGAGAGTTTGACCCTTGTTTTGTGCTTACAATGTACAAATATTATAGGATATCAGCTGAACATCTGTCAATAGGCCATCATGCGTGTCCATGCGTTGTCAACACTCAATTTTAACTGTAAGTAACCCTTTAACTCCCAGATCAAGTTTGTAATTCTCCTTACTGTCAACAATACCATTCTTATGATGTTAGTTCAGAGAATTTAGTATTGGATTAACTAATTATCCCAAAATTGATAATTTTCTTTATTCTCATCACTTATCTGGTTGATATTGTATTGATATTGTCAAGAGAAATTCTCTCTTGGTCACTCATGGGAGTTAAAGGGTTAATGAGCAGCAGCAATGTTTATGTCAGTTTCCCACAATACCTTCACTGCAACTAGAGCAGACTGAGGCAATGAAGCATCTATTGCTGGAAATTACATTCTTGATATTTTGCTAACTGGCTTTAGAAAAAGCCTTAGATACAAAATATTTTGTTTAACAAAACTCTTGTTGAACCCCAATTAATGTGTCCTGGTAATTTCCACACACATCAGCATTGTGGTGGAATATTAAGTCAGCAGACTTATGTTAAACGAACCTGGCCCTCCAGGTGTGTCTTTCATAACTGGATGAGGACTGTTTGAGTGCCATACTTGAAGGCAGATTTCCATTTTAATTACACTTTGTTCTATTGAATGCTGTTAGCTTGCTTCTGTGCAGCTAACTCCCATAGTTCAATGTGGGCACTATCATTAATTTTTTTTTGCTTATTTTGTTGACATGCACAATAGACCTTGCCAAAAAAGACTGCTTGTAGTCTGATACCAGATAAACTCTCTCAATGGTTTCCTTTTCTTTTTTGTTTAAGTCTTGTTTCATGCTACTGTCAATCATTGATTTAATATCACACATCTATCAGCAGAAACAAATAAATTTTATCAAACACCATCAGTCACAACTTAGGATATGATCTTCTGAACCTTATGAATTCTCACACCTGCTTGCCTATGGATATGCATTAGATTCTCAGAAATCAGGGTGTTCAATTTCAGGGCCATTTCAAGAAGAGTCTTTGGTACTTTAACTCTGCTTTTGACAGTTGCATGTGTGAAAAATGATGAAGTGTACCCTCAGGTCCAGTGGCCTTAGGCACACCAGCCCTGGAAGTTAAACCTTTAACTCCAGGATCTGATAGTCAATTCTCCCCTCCAGCTACAATATATTTCCTTTTAAATTGGTTACAAGAATTTGGTGTTAGATCAAGACAACAACTTCTGTTTGATATGTTTGAGTATTCTCATTACCTGTTTGCTGGATAATGTATGAATATTGCAGGGAGAAGTTAGATGTTAATCAGTTCTGGGAGGTAAAGTGTTAACTTAGTCACCACGCAAGACCACACTAAAGAGTACTGGGAGTAAAGCTGCCTTACGTGTATTGGATGTTGGTCCACCATAGGTTGCCCTTTTCTCTCCTCTCCCCTTCTTCCCCTCCCCTCCCCTCCCCCAGAATTTTACCAGCTCTCCTTGGCACTTCACAGACATCTAGCCCATTGACTGGAAAATGGCACCATGAGTGTAAAGTGTGTGGCCTGAGAACAAACACAATGGCCATACTGGGCTTAAAGGCATACCTCTTGTTGACACTCGTGATGATTCATAAGTTCGATATCTTTTTCTGCCCTCTGAATTACAAGGTCCTGAAGTCTAGGGTGCTAACTAGTTGGGAACTTGGTCTCCAGCTATCAAATCTTTCCAAGACAATCAGACTGTCTGAAAATTTTTTCTCTTGTTCTAGTCCTGATGTGAAGACCAAGTATTCATGCATGGATAACATTGACAATTCTGCCCTTACTGCTAAAAGGAGAAGAGCATCAGGTGGAGAACAGATTGGAAAAGGAAAGATAAAGGTTTGCTGAAACTGTGTATTCTAAAGAATGCGGAGAGGGTGAAAAGTCTTTAAGGGTGAAGCACTGCTTGAACAATGCAAAAATACTGGTGCTTTTGGAAAGACAAATGTAAAAGTGCACACACATGTGTACTGCAATGAACACTTGGTTAGCAAATATTACTGACAAGGCATGGAAATTCTCACCTCTTACCATTATGTTTTTGTGTGGCAAAATATTAAAAAAATGTTTTTAGTGTTTCTATGCCACAGACGGTCATATACACAAGAGCTCTACCAATTGCAACAAAGGTCAATACCAATAAAATTTGGTATGGTAATACTTGTGGTAAGGACTTTCAAATTAAATGGAGGCTACGCAGTCATTGATTAATTCATCTGGCAAGCTCTTTCCAGAATGGATCACGCCTTTGAAGCCGCCAGTTTGTCAAAGTATGGAAAGGTGTTACATTTGTGGCTGCTGTGAGATCTCTTTAAACACTAAAGAGGTTTGGAAATCTCATCAGGGAATACACAGGAAGGTGAGACCTTCTGTGTGTGACCAATGTGGAAAAACTTTTCAAACACAAACCGCTGGTCATTTTCATTACAAACACTTTTACACCACTGACCAATAAGACCGACCAAAGTCCATTTTGTGAAAGGGCAGAGTGCAAGAAAACCTACATGTTCCAATACCAGCTCAAGATGCAACAATGACACTCACTGGTGAAAAGTTGTGTTTCATGTGATTAAGCCTTTAGAGATTGGGGGCACTCAGTAAGACACAAGAAAACTCTTACAGATAAGAACCTCACTAGTGAAGCATTTTAGACATGGATTTATTCAGCTGTCAAACCTGAGGTGGCACTTTGCAAAACATGGTGCCAGTGAGACCATTGCCTTGTTCTCTTTGTGACAAGTCTTTTTGTCATAAGCAGGATCTTCAAAGGCATCAGCTATAATGCACTGGACAGAGAGCTTACAAGTGCACTCTGTGTGTCAAGAGTCGTTGATGAAAGACATAGCTGAAATGATATTGACCAACCAGCATGGCTGTGACAGTTATGAGTAAAAGAATGATACTATTCATCTGTAATCAAACAGTGCAATGACATCATAGAGTAAGTACCATTTTGGCATAACAGTTAATTTTTCCACAACATTGAATGACACAAAGTTATGTAATAATGTTTAACCCTTTAACTCCCAAGATCTGATTGTTAATTCTCTCTTCTAGCTGTTACACATTTCCTTGTTAATAAGTTACGAGAATTTGGTGTTAGATCAAGATAACAACTTCTACCTGATACATTTGAGTATTCTCATTACTTGTTTGCTGGATAGTGAATGGATATTGTAAGGAGAAGTGACTTGTTTATCACTGCTGGGAGTTAAAGGGTTAAATGGTCATCAGCTGAATTATGCACAGTTTTCATGATGTCATTATCAACAACATCTTTCTTTTTTTATTGTATAAAACAAATAGATTCCATGATGCTGTGAGTCCTTACTGGTGGGAATACAGGTAGTGCACAGAAGATGTCAAAAATATGGCGAGAATGTCAGTGACACACTTGGCTGTGCCTATATGCCACATTTTTGTTCTTAAGTCATTTGTGATGCATTACCAGACTGCAATAACTTATGTCATCTGTGATGCATTACAGAAAATATGAATTTAAATATGGAATCTATTTGTCAATCTGATTATGGCAGGAACTAATGTTTACAACAAAAAACACTCCTCTAAAATTATTGAAATTAGACCTTTCACCTTTTTTTTTGGGTAGGGTTGTACAATTTCCTATATAACAATGCTTGTAGTATCCACTGTGCACGGCAGGTAGAGATGAATAGGGAGAAGCTGGTCAAATCATAGGGTAGACAGTAGTTGAGTTGCATTACAGAGACCCGGGATGAGAAAGCTATGCCAGATTTTGGGGACTGGTGATTTATGAAGAGGCAAAGGAGGGGGGGTCAAAGCTTTTTCAGATTGGCAAAAGGGGGGGGGTGGGACCTACACTTTTTATTGAGAAGTTTAGAGGGGGGGCTGTAGTTTGAGGTACATTTTAAGAGTGGTCCATTGCCCAGGGTGGGTGTTATGCAAAGTAACCATCTTACAGTTGTATGTGTCATGGATTTTGATAATTACTAATTATAAGGAGATATACGAGGTGAAGGGGGGGGGTGTGTCATTGCGTAAATATTGAATAAAGAAGGGAGGGTCACTATCTATTTACATGGCCTGGAGGGGGGTACTTATGGTTATTTTTATCTTTCCAACATATATTTCCAGCCCTTTTCTCCTCTACCTAAATGTAACACCTTAGGGTGGACAACTCGTGCCGTCTAATCTCATTGCTCTTCATCATCCTTAGTCATTCTTGTTCAATTTTTTGGTTTATCCTTTCTTATTAGCTGTTGATCTACTCAGCCAATTGTTATTAACCCTTTAACTCCCAGAAGTGATTAACATAAAACTTCTCCCTATAATATCCATACATTCTTCAGCAAACAGGTAATGAGAATATTCAAACTTATCAGGTAGAAGCTGCTATCTTGATCTAGCACCAAGTTCTCATAACTAATTTACAAGGAAATGTGTAGCAGCTGCAGGGGAGAATTAACAATCAGATCTTGGGAGTTAAAGGGTTAAGATGTTTCCTTCCATTCAAGGTAATCCAATACGACCAATGGGACTGGTTTTTAGTTTTTAAGCGCTTGTATGATAGAAGAACTGTTTATTTTGTTTGTTTCTATGTTGTGTCGTTTTACTTTGTTTGTTTTTGTTTTCCTTTATTTCGTTGTTTCCACCATCATCTCAAATTTCAAATCCGCACAGAAACTGGGCTCGAGATTGTTAGTCTTACAGATTTCGCATCTCCGAAAGTGAGCAAAATCCAAACATAAGATCAAAGGGGAAAAGTCAAAAGTATTATGCAGGGTGAGGAATCAAAGAGGACCAGTATGGACGACAGGAGGAAGTAATTTCTTCTTTTAATTTCCTTTCGTAACCATGAAAAAAGGAAAACATGAGCCGAAATCAAAAACATGTTTTGTTTCACGGTTTTTTTTTTGTAGAGGAAATGAATGACAAGAAAAAGACATGCTATATTTAGGTACAATCGAATATGAGTTTCAGTGAATAATCGGTTGTTTTGATCTTTTTGTCTTGAAATGTTCCGGGATCCAAAATGAAAAAAGACAAAAAAAAATTGAGCAAAATATAACAGTGGCATAGTACTTGCGATGAAATTTTTTTGGTTTTCTAAACTTGTATGCACCCGCCTTACGATTAATTTTTAAAAATTAGCTTTTGACATAAACTTCGCAAACAGGAGGTAATTAAGCCTGATCTGACATGAATTTTATCAATATTTAGTTTTTAGGGGGTTTTAAAGATGTCTCTTGGGCAGACTCGGCGCTAAGCCAAGACAATTGCCGGAGTCTTCGAATAACAGCGCGAGTTAAAGAGAAAATACAATATCCTTCTTTTGCGGTCTCTTTAACACACTTAATTTTTGGCAAAATCTACATTTTTCCATATCGTCATTCAGATCAGCAGCAAACCAATTGAACGGTTTATTCGTTTTATGCGTGGTGTCGATGATTTTCGTTGTACAGTTCCTGTTTTGCGCGGCGAAAATCTTTTCAGTTACCGTCAAAACGCTCAACTCTTCTCTGTGTGACTTGGGGCTGATCAACTGAGCATGCGTCGTGAAGAGCCCGGCGGTGTATACGTGAGGTGCTAACCTTTTGGACACCGCACCAATGTCAAATATCTTTCATGTCGTTTATTAATTGTTTGTTTTTTTCATTCCGTCCTCCTAACATTATGGAATTTCAAAGTTAGGGGGGAAGTTGAAATTTTCTTCGAGTTTTAGGCCGCTAACCTTGATAAAGGCGAAAACACGTCGACTTTGTTGACGAATCGACGGCTTTTGTCGTGAGTTCTCGACCTCTTTGGAGTAATTGTTTCCCGCATGAAGATGTTATCTTTGCTTTTGCATGTTTTTTCAATAAAAGCAATTGTATCAAGACCAGCCTGAAGGAGAAAAATTTACATGTGTCAGGCTTTTGTCTTTAAGCAATTAAAATGGAATGAACCTTTAAGGACTTGAAATTCGCATAAATGAACGTCACTAGGGAGACTTAAAGTCTAATAATTCACTTGCTCCTCGGCGTAAGTAATTTTCATTGAATATTTGTAATTTTTTGGGGGAAGAATTGCCTTTTAGACTCTTTACCACTTAAGAATTTCATTCACATCGATATTCCAGTGACAGGGAAGTTTTTTTTTTTATCGTCGAGGGATCATTAATCCTTTTAATCAGGTTTTGAATTTTGAGGGTAGAAATTTTCATGGACATTTCAGCCAATATGTAGGGGTGATTCCATATGTCTGCCTCACTTATCAGTAGAAATTTTTGCCCTTCGTAGCTTAAAATTATATTAGACTCACCGGACCAAAACGCAACTTTATTACGCAAGATAGTTGATCAACTATCCAGACTTGTTATTGACCGAATGCCTTCTCGCGGCACGGTTCGTTGCAGTTGTTGCAGCGCTAGTTCTTGCAAGATCTGGATGTCAATTCATCACTGCCACTTCATCACAGCAAGATCTTTGCCCGCTGTTTTGAGGAAAGGTGACCTTACCTTCGACTCACAGCGTGTGTGTTTTCTGAGCTGGCCATTAAGTAATTAAGTTAATTGTCTTGTTGCTTCGGATTTGCCTGCTTGACGAATACCTTTCAACCTCAACTTTACTTTCATTTACATTGTAGGGAGAAAACTCAAAGCGACTTCGATAACACGTTGGAGGGATGCAGAGGTTTTAGTCCTTAAAAGGCGACTCATAGGACGCTAGCAGTTTTTAACTTTTAAAATTATTGCCGTAATTATCAAGGGCGAGAAGTGATTGAGCCCGGCCACGAAGTACCAAACAAGAAAGCTTTGTCACACAAATTGTAGACCCTGGATTGAAGTTTTACAAGAAGCTTAACTCGAGATGGGATCAGTGAACCATGAACTACAGTTTCTTCGGAGCAACCAGTTTTCAGGGGATTTGGAGAATTCAGAAGTCCAAGCACTACGAAAGGAACGGCAGATATCGCGAAAGATTTTGGTGTTTGCCTGCACCGTGGCAGTTACCGGATTTGTTTGCCTGGTCATCGGCATTGCTTTGCTTCGAATGAACAGGCTCGATGAGCATATTTCTACGAAGCCCGACAACAATTGTGCCTCAAATGGAGGTGAGACGAGCGTCATAACAAAAACGACGAATTTCACGCAGAGTTGCAGTTATTCCGAAGAGTTTAAGAAATCAGGTACACTTAAAGTTACATTAGTGTTGTGTTATTGCATTAAAAGTTATTCTAACGCAGGAGCGAAGCAATTTACTACCCACCCACCAAAATTTACCTTCATTGAAAGTGAGAACCATTGATTAGTTGTTTTACAATTCAAATTAACGGATCGTTTTCTGATATAACTCGAAAACAGAGAGCTAAAGTAGTTTTTGGTCAATTAGTATGTCAGAGGTCAAACCAAAATGAGTTTGTCAAGACTTGCAATGTCACTGTACAAGAATAAAAAGCTCGTTTCGCATAAGATCTCGAAATCTTACGACGTTTATAACAGACCTCTGTATATTACAATCTAAAAATAACACAACCATATTAATTTCTGACTTTCATCATGTATATATTCTTTTAACATTTTGTTTATGCTTTTTGTGAAAGAAATAATTGAAAGTCGTGTTTTGAATCGTATTCAAGAAGCGTTTTTTTTTGGTTCGTTTATCGTTGCGAGTTGAAAATAATATAATTTTACTTTTCTAAAAGGAAGTGGAAAATGTTCCCCTTTCGGGCCTCCGCACAAACATCTTGAATCATATATCATCAAACTTGTTTCCTCAAGCTACAAATTAGTTGTCAGAGTGTCATGATACTGAAGGGCAAAAAGTCAACAAAGTGATGATTAGTTTGTTCGCAAAGTTCAACAATTCTATAATTAAATTTGACTGAACTCGATTCGCCATTGCTGGCGAATTCTTCAACTATTTAGCTCTTAGATATTACTTTCTTTTGTCGTCACTGCTTTGATTAAAAATGATAAAAACCGGAAAAAAAAACGTAAATGATTTAATATTCAGATAGAGGATAATTGGAATATCACGAGGAAAGATTTTTCTTGTATTCTACAACGAAGAAGGACAATAAAACTTCCAAGTTATGCCAGTGAAAAGGTTCAGATTTGCTCTTCCGTCCTAATGAGCTAGTCTGTCAAATTCTCTTTTGTTAGGAAAATTAATGACCGTATCTGCTTTACGTCTGAAGAATTTTATAGCTGTTTTTAACCAGTTCGGCTATCAATCAGGAACAATCGAAGGCAAAACAACTCTAAATGACATTGCTGACTGGAGAGAGAGTAATAATTTACTGAATAGTCGTAATCGATTGGGTATTGTGCGATAGACTGTAAGTTATCAACTGATTGCCGCCGTTCTGTTATTCATCTAACAGAATTTTTCTCCCTCGAAATCCAATTATTTTTTTTTGTTTTTAGCGTACCCAAAGTCGTTAGTCACTCATACAAAATGGACACATCGTCGAGCAAAGAAGCATTAACTCATTGGTAAAATATATTTAATGGCGACTAAATTAGTTGTTGCTAACGCATACATTTTGAAACAAAAAAACGCAAGACAGAAAAAAAAAAAAAGAATAGCCATTCTTTCAAAGCGACGCACAGGCGTCAGTACTTCAGGAATCGATTAATACGAGTAGATTGTATGGTGCCAATAAGCGATTCTTGGAATTCAATCGAATGACACGTAATGAAGCGTTTTCGTGACCTAAACTTCATAGCTGAAACTTTAAATTGAAGTTGCGCAATGCTAACGTTATCATCGTTTAGAAGCTAAGTTTTTAATTTGCCTCTTAATGGGTCTTCTTCCGTTTTAATATTCGCCTTGGTTTGGCACCTAAAAAAACGAAGAAAAAAAATTTAAGAAAAAAGCAAGAATGATACGGCTATAAAATTTTAAGTCTATATTGTCCATGATCCTTTTTGTGTTTAATTTTTATTCCACATTTACTTTTAACTAACACCATTATGAACCAGAACAGACCTTGTCGCTGCACTCTGCCCGACCATAATAATTAGTAATTTTTTTTTAATTTAACTGAAGAGAAATATGGAGCAAAATTTTACATGACAGAAAGCTGAGGTTCGGAAACATTACTCTCAATTTCTTCAACACTTTCCAGTGAGAAGTCGAGGCGTATTAAGTCGAGCGGGTACCCAGACAATTTTGACCTTTCAGTAAAAGTTGAGAGTACATAGATATTGAAAGCTGAACATAATTTTAGCAACACTTAGGGCCATAACACAAACACAGAGGATAAAAATAGAAAGTGTAAAATATCAGCATGACGGGCCACACTGGGAAAGGAAAATTAGAGACTTAATTGACACTTTCTCCATTTACCACAAGCGTGGACGGGTCAAGCTATGAAGCCCCAAAACGCAACAGAGCACGATTTTTTCTGCGCGTGCATGCAAGGAAAGTTTCCGTTTTTTTTTGTTCAACTTTTGTGGTATAATTTCATATCTTGTTAAGACTATGCTGTACACAACTGCAACTACATCGGCTGAGAACATGGCAAAAATTCAATTCTGCTTGTAAAAGAACTACATGTAAAGTTAATTTGTCTTTTTGAAAACGAGAAGTAGGTCTCCCATAACTAAAATTTCTTCTCTCTGAATTAGCAGAGTCGAATTACGGACAAAATTTTTAGCTTTACGAATTCACGTGTTGCCATACAAAATCGAGCGATATAATTAGTTATTGGCCTATATTGGCCGATGTTGAGTAGTATAACTAGGCTAATATTCAAGTACCTCTTTCGAAAATGTGACTCTACGGGCGTGAATATTGATTTCAAAATCAACAAACGCTGAGCAAGACAAAGCAATTTTTCTTTCAGGCTGATTTCAGAATTGAGGAGATCTGGAATTAAATTTTTTGAGCATGAGTGGAGGAGATGCAGATCTTAAACCAATCACGCTCGCGTTTTTCCGCACCCGAGGCGGTTTGCTTGTTTTTACAAAGAGTTCCTAATAGCTTTAGAAGGTATTTTCTATTTTACTTTTTTCCAATTGGCTGCTGCCGTTTTTCGGAATCACCTTTCGCCCGGTACTTCATGAAAGCAGTCAAGAATGGTACACGAAAGTAACAACACAGAAATAAGCAAGTCTACATTTTCACCCGCAGATAATCGCCCACGAATGCATGCACTCCTCAATGGCTTTGATCTTAATTGTCTAAAACCCACGACATTACATCTTTTAAGTTCCTCGAAATACTTTGTATTTATTAGGATTTTCGCTCCTGGGTTATTAAGAAGGTATTTAAAAAATTGAGTAGGTGTTGATTTTAATAAAGAGAAAGCGTGGGTTTTTGAAAATAGTCTATGAGCGATTTGTAGCGTAAAAGACATGCACCAAATATAATCCTTGTATCTTATTTTTAACACTAACACAATAAACCTTTTTTGATTCCATGTGTTTCATGCGAGAAGTGAAATGCAATAGATTTGTCAGTCAACGTGTTCCTGTTTTTTGCTTGCGCAATTCCCTTTTTTCACAAATGAGAACAACAACATCGGTTATTAAAGGCAAATCAACGCCTGAAGATATTATCACCGCCACACATCGCTCTTTCCACAATTAAAATGATAATTAGGTCTGCGAAGTAATTCTAGATGCTTCGAGACACTTGAAAAAAAAAAAAAAAAAAAAAAAAAAACTCACACGGTCGTGAATTTATCTTAAAATTGCAATATTTACACTCGAGGGAATTCCCCGTTATTGCAATTCTCCTTTTTCGTAGTGAGAGAGAAGCAAGATCAGTTTTCGTCTCAGAATAAGATACACAACTCTCTAACCCTTTGATTCCTAAGAGTGACTACCATCCTATTTTTCCTTACAATATCACCCCTGAATCAATCATTAAGGTGACAACCGATTAAGGAAATGATCACTAAGTAAAGAAACTCTTGATCGTAAAAAAAAATCTCCTTGTTAGCACCTAAAGAAATGTATAAAGAACAGTATGGAGAATATACATACTGATATCAGGATGTGGAGAGTTAACAGGTAAAGCATTCAGTTTATGTTCTCTGTGGCTGATTAATTTAATCGCACGATAGTAAAGCGAGTCTGATTTATTATTGTCACGCAAAACAAAGCAAAACAAAATTGTTGGTGTAGACGAAAATTGGGAAAATTTATCTCCAGTAGAGACACTGTTAAATGTTATAAATTCGTTGTGTGTGAAAAGATTCTAAACTTCTTTCTGTTGTTTTTGCAGGCCTCCTAAAATTTGTAAACAAATTGAAAGAAACGTTTTACAAGCTGCATCCTTATGAAGTACCTTACAAGCCACGAGTATCGACGGATGAAGTCAGAAGGAACTTCAAAGCATTTAATCCGATTCCTTCCAGTATAAAGGACATCACGGACACATCAAGGTCATTATTACAAGAGCTCAGTAAACTACATATTAACATTGGGCTGCTGAAGACGAGAGAAGCAAAAGCACTGGCTGAGATGAAACATTTCCTAGCGCATAATTTTGGCAATGTTTATAATTTTGATTATTATTCAGGTACAGACTTAGTTACTGTGTCTTTATAAAGCAATTTTCAATTGAGTGTGGAAAGTAATCCACGATTACTTTAGTTATGCTTTATTATGTTCTGTGATTGATCAAGACTACTCGCGCGACTGCCTTACAAATCACATTCAAGACTAAACCGAACGAAGCGCGGGAAAACGTCGTGATGAAGACGCTGTCGATTTCAGTTCTACGTCTGATTGGTTGAGAAGGTGGTGCAAATTTTTTGGACCAATCACTGCGCAAATTAAAACAAAACCAATTGCCTTCTATAGCATTGTTGTTTTACCCTGTGTTTTTACTTTTGAGGGTTATTTAGTATCATCAACTGAGTTGATAACGTAAATTGGCCACCGTAAAGAGTTTAGCTTTGAAAACCAACGCAGCACCACAGTTTCTTTAGAAACTTGCCCCTTTATTCATTTTTACTTTGGAGTTTTCTTTAGGGGAATGGGTTGGCTTACTTGAGTGTTAACGGTATTCTGTAGTTTGCTTTAAGTTCAAATTAAGTTCTTAGCGTCAAGTTGTTCTGTATGATTCTGTTACCTGTCACGTTTCACGCAACACGCAAGTTAGGTTTCCCATAGTGCATTTCAGTATTAATTGTATAAACCACTTGTTCGACTGATCGGCCATGTTGATAATTATTACTTATTACATGGCCGATTATTCGAGCACATGGTTAATAAAATTGATACTGAATGCACTATGGAAACCCAACTTGCGTGTTGCGTGACATGTGACAGGTAACAGTTCTTGCACAACTTTTAAAACTGCTTCCGGCTTAAAGGAAGTTACGTTCATTTCAACCCAGTAAGGTATCAGCAAGGGTGACTAAGATTGAAAAGGATTCAAAGGAAACGAAAACGTCTTCTGGAACGCTCGAAACTGCCTGACCTTCTACCTGTAGCTCACTGATCCAGGTCAGAAATAGACTACGAGCAGTTCCTACTTTTCAACGAAGTCTTTCCCTCAAGTAAACAAAAATAATTAAAATTGGTGATAGCGCGCTTGGGGAAAGTCTAGGGGTGACCCCTTTTTCCGAAGGTCTGGCTCTGAGAACTCCGCGCAGAGTGTACTTTAGGAAGGAAGGACTGTTTGTAGTCTAAGTCAGAAAAGGAAAATATTTTGGGGATTTCTAGTGTTTGTCTACTTTTCCAGGTCAGTGGATGCTCGGCCCAAACAGATTTTGTTACGTGGATGTCATTGCCAGACTACCATATCACTTTCGTATGTTCTTGAAAAAGTTGTCCCCATCAACAATAGAAGATATGCAGACCATCATTGAAGTTCTAAAAGGCTTTGGAAGAGGAATTGAGCACTACAGAGAGAACATCGAACGTGGAGTCAGAACTGGAATGGTAGGCTCTGTCGAAGAGTGTCGAGTGGGACTGGATTGTTTAACTCAGATGTATCCGAAAATTGGGGACAGTCTACGGGAAGAAGACATCATGATGGAATCATTCTCAGATCCATTTCTGACGTATAGGTTTTACCAAAGATTTCAGAAGGTGGAAGGGCTGTGGTCACGGAGAGAAAATGTGTCTTTAGAGTACTCGATGGCGGACAGTTTGATTAGTTACGTGGGCGTTCCTTTGGTGAATTTAATGCGATATCTTAAAGAGGATCACATGAAGCATTGTGTGCCTAGTAACGTTTCCAGCGGACTGTTTAATCGCCCGTTGCATTATGTGTACTATAACGGGATTGCTGATGTTTCTAAGCCCGCGAGTAGAAAACTGCCCAGCGGTGAAATAATCGATGGGAAGGCTGGGTACGAGAGAACTATGCGATTTTTTACAACAACAAATCACACAGCTGGTAAGTGAACGCAGTTCCTTATATAATTTTTCATACCTCTGACCACTTGACTTTTTTCCTCTTAACTCAAATGAATTCCGCTGCAGCAAACGTTATGAGGTGTATTATAGCAGTTGATGTAGCATGTGCAGCTGTCACGTGACTGTTATATGCGCGGGAAAGTCACTTCAGTGCTGTCCGTTCATACAACTATGAACTGACAGCGCGTAAGTCATTTAGCAGACGCTGTAATGTTGATGTTACCATTGTTCCAACTTGCTTCACGGCATGAAAGCGCGATTAAACTATGCGAAAGAGACTGAGAAAGTGAAGTACTTAGCCCTAGAAAAATTAATGCTATGTAGATTCCTAGGATTTGCGCGTTTTTGCAAACCTGTGGTGTAGTATTTGACGAAAAAAATTACACCACAATGGGAGGAATTTATGGGGGAGACCCTTAGGACCTCTTGGGTACACCCTTGAATACATCATCACTTAACCTGATCTTCAGTCATTTTTTCACTTCCACAGAATCTGTTTACAAACTTGGTTGGTCCTTGTTAGAGTCTATTTATCCTCAAGTTTTAGACATAGCCAAGTCTGTCACGGGATTCACAAACGAAAGTAAAGCTGTGGAGTCATTTCGAAAGTTAGTCCATTCACCATCAATGTTCTTCAATGAGCAACCTTTCCCCAAAAACGAATCAGACGAGAGAGCTCATAGGAAGTGCAACAGTGAAAAAGGTAGTGTGACTTAAACCAGAACAATTTCTAACGAGGCATTCGGTCCTTTTTCACGTGGAGTAAAGATTCCAATCTCAACATGGGATTTACCAACTCACCTGGCAACAGAAATAAAGAAATGGTCATCGCAGTTGAGCTGCAATTTAAGAAATGAGGGTATTCGAACCCAGGCCTCCTAGATACAAGTTGAGGGCGACCACTAACTAAGCTACGAACCTCATTTTGGGAGCGAGGCAAATTTTAGAAGATTCTTTGTTACCGTTAAGGAATCAGAAAATATCTTAACGAGGACGGCGCGAGTTTTTTTTTCTTTTTTTTTTTTACCAATCGCTCATCGGTATAAGAAAAAACCAAAGCAGTCCGGAATTACTATCGATACTCCAATGAAAACTGACTTATTTGTTGTATCTTCAATCATTGGTTCACCTCAAGGGCCTTCAATAACCGTTTCAGATTACGAGTTGTGCTGCCAATTCGGACTACTCAAAATCTTAAACTCACTACCAATTGGCTGTAGACTGAACTGATAATGACAGGCGTGACCAAAAAAACACCACCTGCGCTGCTTAGTATTTCCTTTGAATCTTTACAAATGACAGCGTCGTAGGCTTAAACCGCATAATTTCAATTGCTTACTGTCGGGCTGTCTGATCCAATATTCAACTTCAGACGGCTCCTCTGGAACCTGGGCCATCTGCAAGACGCTACAACTTTTAATAATTGTTGATGCGCTTATTCTTTCAAATTTCAGCTGCGCGGGAATTCTGTCCAGTGCGCTATGCCGCTATGCAACGATGGTTCAAGTTTTCTCGCAGCACTCTCAGTCAAATTGAGCCCAAGCTCTTGCAGATGTTTCACTGGCCCCTAGGCCCCCGGAAGACCACGCCCGTTTGCCCTGTTGCCATCGCAGTGAATTTTATGCCGACTTCTTCGGCACAGACTTACACTACAAGTTATCGGACCTGCAAGAAACCGGCGTTTTTCCGAATACCTTTCTTTCTGGACCGAATGGGCCCAAAGTATTCCGAGTGGACGACGAGTGCTCACGAAGCCAGGCCTGGTCACCACCTACAGTCTCAAGGTTACGTGGAAAATTTTCTGTAAGTTTCATTCGTGAACCAAGTCCATCAATTTACCACACGTTAAGGGTAAAATTGCCGACGGAACCTTAGATGTACTGATATTCCTAGAAGAGCGTCGTGAGCCCCCTTTCTCTTTTCATTTCTAGCCCGTAGATAAAGTTAAGCGTTAATCTGAGCGCCATATTCTTTCCAATGTATGTTTCTAAGTTACGTCACCTTTGCTTTATCTGCGCAGGGACTGGTGCGGCCCAGTAGTAAGTGTCTTGATCAAGAGCAGATATATTGCTTACTCTGAGGGGTGGGCACTTTATGCCGAGAATCCTCTTGTTGCTAAGGAAACGGGTAAGATTTGATACATTTTAAACCTAATACTCTGACTGAGTACCTCAGAGCGACTCTGAGTTATCTTGATCATAGTTCAAGTTGGTTTTAGATCCGTTCAAAGTTCAATTCAAAGAAAACGTTGTTCAAGAGTTTGTCGAGTATCATGCTCTGCAGACAAACAGAGTGGCATTGTTGAGTGGCATTGAAAACTTTACGGATAACAATCGATTAAAATGTTTGTGAATTTCATGATTTAATTTCGAATAGGATGTTTTGAAATATTTTTGAATAGCACTCTCCTACGGCTCGTGAAACACATCCCGTGCCCATAAATGAAAGTCCCTTCGCGTTCATATTGTTTCTTACAATACTAGTCTTGGAAATTTGAGGCATAACTGACTGTCAAATCATGTAGACATCACTGTTGGTTTCAATTAGTGCTTCACGCACTTATAACTATTAGGGACCTTTAGCAGTTAGGACGGCAACGCTAAGGAAGACGTCGATTTAAAAATGAATATATATTTTTTGTTGGAATTTCGCGAATGACTGGATGTGTTTATCATTTCGTGCGGCGCTGCAAGTTAACCTCAGCATAACGTATGAGAGCGGCGTTGAGTTCCAAATGGAAACTTAAATAGTTTGCTGTCAGCGTTTCCTTTCCTACACTAGGCAAATTTTGATGATTTCATGTCGTTATTTTAAAGAGGACAGCTAAGAAATGTACACAATTTGAAAACGCACCTGCTACGTTATTGTTCTACTCATTAGATCTTTTGTTTTGCCTCGTCCTCGTTGACGTCGCCGTCGTGGTTTGCTTAAGGTCCCTAGTATCGTTGCCGTGAAAGGAACTGAAAAAGTACATGTTATTGGGGACCATTTACTATTTATCCCCTGGGAGGGGAGGGAGGGGAGGATGATCGGAGGGTTTTGGGAATCACATGGTTTTCAGAGGGAACAGGGGGGGACATCAGTCGTCATCAACAGAGTGTAAGGCGGGGCTATAGAAAATTGACTGCCAATTACCTGCCACTGTGGGCAGATCATAAGGATATTACAGATCCTTAGGGGAGGGGGTCGGGTAAATTCTATCGTGACTCTACCAAATTGCTGGATCTTAACTATCACACAGATGTTTACAACGACAATCCACTGAGACGATATGGAATGCTGAAATGGCAAGTATGGCGGGCTTTGCGTCTGATCGTCGACACAGGTCTACATTTCATGGGCATGACACGTGATCAAGCCATTCAGCTGTTTAGCGACTACGCTTGGGACGACACAGATGTGGCTCTGAAGGAAGTGACACGATACCAGAGCGGTCCTGGGCAAGCGACTGCGTATATGATAGGCCAACAGGCTTTTATAGACATGCGAGAAAACGCCCAGAAGAAACTGGGGTCAAAGTTTGACATACGGGACTTCCACTTTTACTTGTTATCGCAGGGGCCTGCGCCCCTTGATTACGTGGCTAAACAAATTAACAATTACGTGGAGTGCACCTTAAATGGAACCTCTCCTGGTTGTGAACAGTTTCAAACATCTGCGTATGAGCGAATGCGATTCGCCGCAGGTCAGGGATACGATTCTGAATTACAGTGGGATCATCTGGAAGATTTTTATTTTCCTCCGGAAATACACGAATTATAATAATGAGCTTGGCTGATTTTCGTTGCTAAACAAATGGAAAATGAATGATATTGGGAATAAAGTTTTATGCTTTGTACCCTTTACGCGGGCTTAATCTTCATGAAAAGCACAGGTCCATCGGCTTTAAAACACGAGTTGTAGTGTATTTCCAATGAGAGGGAACAGATGGATAAATGGAATACTATTCCAACAAAAAATGGAGAGTTTCAGTGTCGTGCGAGTTTGTTGAATGAACGTAAAATGAACTTACAAAGTCATATCAAGTTTAAAGTCCCCTTCCCCCCCCCACAAAACATATGATTTCCTTTTTTAAATGGCGTACCAATAGCGAAATTTTCAATTGAGTGTCCAATTTAACCCTGCAATGCATTTGTTTTTATGACGCACTGTGATCAGAGAACATAAGCATGAAAATGTTGCAAGATTTTAATTTTTTTCCGATTCAATGTATAGTCAAAATAAGCGCCCGCAGAGAAAAAAAAGTCCTGTAAAAACACGCTGTTAAATATTTATACCTCTAGTCAAATTAATTTGAATTCTCATCGACCATTTTTTTATGGACTGCTGGGACAACTTTCGTTTTGAGTTCGCAACACTCAAAAAATGCGCTTTTAAAGGAAATGAATTGGGGCTTGAATGGAGCAAAACAAATTAGCCCTTGGCAGTGTTGAACGCGGTGAAACATAAGTTACTTAACCGCGTTCAAATGATCTTACTCGTGTAATTTTCCGAGAATGACGGGAAAACAAGTCATGATTTAAAAAACTGCTCTAATGTGATGGTACATTTTGTATATAAATATAATTTATTTAGAGAAAATTGCTCTTAAAATTAATGGCGCCCGAGTATGTACAGGGAATGTGGATTTGTAGAAATATCAATTGTAGAAATTGTTTGATATCCTAGGGATACAGATGTGGAATGAATAACATGATAGATTTATTAATGATATGATAAGCTGAATTACGCTCTCATTTTGATTGGTTCTTACCCATGATGCATTGGAGGGCAGACGCATAGATGACGTCATCATAAACAACATCTTGCTGTTTCATCATACAAAACTAATGATTTCCATGCTGTCGTACGTCTGTTTAGTAATTACTGATCACGGAGGCGTCAAAATATGATAATAACAATAACGCTTGTAACATACTCGGCTGCGCCTCAGCCTCGTGTGCCACTTGGTTATTCTTACCACATTTTGACGTCATCTGTGATCTGTTACTGAAAACATGCACGGCAACATGAAATAAATTTGATTATTTATCAACTAGTTGATAATGTGAATTGGCACGTTAGTGAGTTTAAAAGCTGACGTTTCGAGCGTTGGCCTATCGTCAGAGCGAATGCCGAAGAGCTAGCGCTCGAAAAGTCAACTTTTTAACCCTTTACGGAGGCCAATTCACGTTATCAACTCGTTGATAACATTAAATCACCCTGTTATACCCTCCCACCGACGCAGCACCGCAGTTTCTCGAGAAACTTACCCCTTTTTGAAATAGTGATTGTAACCAATCGGATTGCAGCATTTGTTGGAGAAAGCGTCAGTACTGAATAAATAATAGTCTTCATTTGGCACGAAATTACGCTCGGATAAGTTTCCGTGAAGATCATCTGCTCCGAGAAGTGAACAAGCAAACTAATCCTCGAGGAATAGTTGATGTCGAAGGTCAAAATTTTGAACGCATTTCCAAGCAAAACAGAGGATGTTTCGTTGAGACTGAGTTACTTCGTGTTAGAATTGATTTCTCTAACACTCGTTTGTGGTCTGGTTGATCCTTCTTTGTTTGCTTCTCTTCTCAAGTTGTTACAATGGGGACTAGCTTCAATATATCAGGGAAAACTAGAGTCTCCGCTTATAAAGGTGTCACTGCGGATGACATTTCTAAGCCGTCAATCTTCTTGTGCTGTCATCGTACCATCTCAACTAGCGAATCACGCTTGACTACGTATTATAGTTCCCACATACTGAGCAAGCACCTTAGGGTTGTCTACGCAGTTACAAAATGAATTTCTTCCCTAATTTTCATATCTTTACGGTTGAGATCGGCCAGAACAGAAACGAGATCGACAATATAAAAATTACAAATAACCTTGGTGTAGAGTGTTATTTATACCTAAAAGTATATCTTAAGAGAAAATCACCTTTAAAGATTGTTACATAACAACATCTTGGTCACAAGAGTTAAAGAAGAAAGGCGCTCACAAGTACCGCCCCCAAATTGCTTCTTGTTGCGAAAACATGAGGGACATCACCTGTTTACCCTTAAATTACCTCTGGGAACACGAAGGTGTCAAACGCGACCTATAACCAGGGAGATTTACTCTTCCTGGACTAACAAATTAACTTATTTAAGAACACGGCCCATCACGAGTTCCATGTCAACTTCACGATCACAACGAAGAAAACGTGATAAACTCACTAGGTGAACGTGGCCAAACTCACAAGAAGAACGTGATTAAACTCAACCTTTAAGATAAGACCACCAAGAAGGCGTACGAAGTAATCAACCTGCCCTTTTTATAATTTACATTAAATGACTTAGAATAATATAATATTTCCATTCCTTTTCTTTCTAACACCAATACAGAAAACCCTTACGATATTATAGATTAACTATAATTGTAATTTTATCATTTAACATTCGTAATATAACCTGGTCGCTTGACGCATTTAGACCAATCGCAGATCATCGCTACGGATAGTGTTCAAATCATTATGATAAATCGTTCATAATGAAAAACTTTTCAGTTGTGCGGCTGTCATGTTATGGAAATTAGATTTCCAAAGAATATAATAGGGTTGCAGAATTCTAAACTGCGCTAAGGAAAATCTCTGCGGATCGCTGGTTCGACAATCAATAGGATCTTTATCTTTCCGATTTCTTGCGTTTATTTACAATCCATACAATATCCGTACTTTCCACATTCAATCGATCTCGATCCTCTGTCACAAGATAGTGATTCTATTTATCTGCTATTACAATGGAAATACACTCCTAAACTCATGTAAAACCAATATTGACTTTACTTTTTCGTAATTTACTAAAATTCCAAGCCATTTAATGTTGAATTGATTTTAACAGCTGTTTTACATTATACTCCGATCAACACTTCTGTAATTTACACCCGCACGCACGCACTATTTGCGACACGAATGGCCCATCACGCAACGTCACAGAATGTTCCAACCCAAACGCGCACGCACAATTTCCGGAGACAATTCCTCATCTAATTGTTTCAGGCCATTATTGGTTTTCTGTATCACTTCTGCCGTGCGCAATCCGAACATTCTTGCTACAAGTCTGCCATTACCGTGCTACACTCAATTATACACCTAAATCTTATGTAACCCAATTATCTTAAAACCCCAAGCTTAATCAATAAATTAGAGGGTAAAGTATCACGCGATACGCTTACAAGGTTGTCGCGACAACTATCTTCAAATCTGTGTAAGTTTGCATAGAAAGAAAGACGTTTTTTTATTTTATGGTTTCAACTGCTTGTAAATTGGTTCTACCACAAGTTTCGCTAAACTTGAATCCATTTCCACATCATCAGCGTGGCGACAGTAGGAAAGGGGGAAAGGAAAATCTCCCCTCTTTCTTCTCCCTCTCCATCGGCCATTTCGTCGTAGTATAGCTGATCTCGACCCGCGGCAGAATGCCAGTTCGAGACGACATGCTTGAAAATGAAATCCTCAACTTAGAGTGGGTCTTATCCCGGACCTTGAGATAACAAACGTCCTGTCTGGTTGAACGTACTGAGACGGCAAATACACGTCGTTGTTTATTTTGTTTTACTAAGGATCGCTTCGGTCAGCTGCAGCTCTTCAAAATTTTCCCTAGGCCCAATACCTCTCGTTCCGACGTGGACGACAAGGGCTGTTGGGCAGAAGTTTCCTTATTCAAGATGGCGGTGAGCGTAGAACTTTCTGGCGCTACTCTACACCTTTCTGATGTGGAAAGAAATCCCAAAGAAGTCTCTGAACGCGGAAAAGAAGTTAAAAAACAGCAGACAGGGACCTCTAGGATCGAGATATGCTGTAAAACCTTGGCTTTTCTCATTGTGGTATGCTTGATCTGCGTTCATTTCGCGCGTGTCCAGCGAGAAGGTAAGCGATAACTTTTTTTTTTCTTAGAGGAAATTGTTGTCACATATTTCGTGACACAATGAAATATCGAAACCGAATTTGTTCAGGTATTTTCGTACCTGGTTTTAGCAAGATCTCATCTTTGTTGGCCCTGTTTACTGTTGGGATTACTTGACACGTGTCAACTGCACTGCCGAGAAGTGTAAACAAAACATTTTTGTACTAATCATAGTGTTTTTACAGCTGGAATTCTGAGTGAAGAAAATTTGCGAAACACCTGCTGTGTTTGTGTTTCTCCTTTTGTTAACTCGTCAGATCTTTACATCGTTTCGTTCATATCTACTTTAAATGAAGAAATACAAAACTAAAAGTACAAATGTACGAAAATATTTCTGCATTTTAAGGAATCCAGCTAGGTTCGTACTCGTATTTTAAGGGAAGCCATTGATCTTTAAAGCAACAAAAAATGAAATTAATCAATCCAGCATCCCCTTCTTTCAAAGTTTGACCAGGTATCTATTTCCTTACCAGGTTTAACGGTGTGTAGAAGCTTGTCTTCAGGAAGAATGTCATGATTCATAATAAAGAAGCCTAGTTTGAGCCGACATTCATTCCTTTACACCCTGGCATCACTATGAATATTCTCCATACTATTCTCTATACATTCCCCTTGGTACTGACAAAGAGAATTTGTTTGACAATCAGGGGCTTCTTACATTGGTGATTATTTCCTTCATTCTCATTATCTTTACATTTGATTGAAGGCTGATGTTGTTAGGAGAAATTAGAAGCTGGTCACTTCTAGGAGGCAAAGGGTTAATTAACCAAAGGGTTGGAAAATTAATGCAAAGTATTTTCTATCTTGTGCCTAAGACTTAAGGTTATAAAAAATCATGAACAAAAACTTTAAGCAACATTAACACATAAAGGGTCTAATACTAAAGGAAATACCAGAAGGAAATTAACCCTTTAACTCTCAGATCAAATTTGTAATTCTCCTTACTGTCAACCATACAATTCTTATAATGTTAGTTCAGAGAATTTAGTATTGTATCAACTAATTATCTTCAAATTGATTTTTTTCTTTATTCTCATCACTTATCTGGTTGATATTGTATTGATATTGTAAGGGGAAATTCTGTCTTGGTCACTCATGGGAGTTAAAGGGTTAATGCTAAAATACTTTAAAAATTTTTAGAGCTGTATCAGGTGAATTGAAACAGAACAAAATTAAAGGGTCTAATATTCAATTGCTTTATTTAAAGTACCGCTCACATATATATTAACTGGGCAGACAAATTTTATTTGCACATTTGCACCTTGTTAGATGCATTATATTAGCTGAAAATTTAACTCCCAGAAGTGATTAACATGTAACTTCTCCCTTTAATATCCATACATTATCCAAGAAAAAGGTAATGAGAATACTTCAACTTATCATGTAGAAGTTGTTTTCTTGATCTAGCACCAAATTCTCGCAATTAATTAACCCTTTCACTCCCAAGATCTAATTAGTAATTCTCCTTACTATCTGCCATACAATTCTTATGATGTTAGTTCAGAGAATTTGGTATTGGATCAACTAATAATCCCATGATTGATATTCTTCTCTATTCTCATCACCTGCCTGCTTGATATTGTATTGATATTGTAAGGAGAAATTCTGTCTTGGTCACTTGTGGGAGTGAAATGGTTAACAAGGAAGTATGTTGCAGCTGTAGGGAACAATATGTAGAATATGTGTACAGATATAAGGGTGTCAAGGCTTATTGAAACATCAGTAAAATATATGGTTTTTTGTAATAGGCTCTAGTACCTGCCCTGCTATGTTTCAGTCTGGTCGCTGGAGAGGAAGCTTTTGGCAACCTCGTGGTTGTATGATGCATTCTTATACTTCAAGGTATGCTGGCAAGTTTACTGATCAGAAGTCATGATAGCTTGAAATGTGTATGTACACTTTATTTTGACTGCTGCTTTCAAGCTCAGTGTACATCATAGATCAGTTTGAAAGGGATACGTCTTGCGGATGTAGCTTGATGTTGATATAAGCTTGTTTAAAAGTTCCTTTAATTTGACAGAAATACTGCGCATTATAACTTACTTCTGCATATGATTCAGTTTGAAATCTTAACCTAGTATTTTATTCATCCTTGTAATTCCTACAGTTTGCTTAAAAGTTAATTGATATAATTTTTTTCATTTTTTTAATGAATTATACACTTAAAGTCTTCATTTACAACAACATATTTTATTTACAGTTTATTAACTCTATTACAACACATTACCCACAATACATCTCTTACTACGACGTGCTACTTACAATGAGCTGCTTATAATTAAATGCCACAGTTATTGTATTATTTCCATGGCTAACATTATTTTACTGACATTAGTAACATGAAAGTCATTATTTTATATATGTTTTAAGAAGCTTCTAGGCATACTGTTAATCCTTTATACCCTAATATCAGCATGCATATTCTCCATACTGTTCTCTACATGTTTCCTAACTTTCTGACAAGGAGAACTTGTTTAACAATCAAGAGTTTCTTTAGTTGGTGATCATTTTCCATACTCTTGCGACCTGAATGTGTGCCTCGAGCTTGATATTGTAGGAAGAAACTAGATATAGTCACTCTTAAGGGTTAAAGGGTTAAGACTGATATTCCTGCACACCAGTCATGAGATCCACACTATTCCCCTTTTCAGGCTATTACTGGTAAAATTTAGTGCCTGTAGTATCTCTTCTTACTGTGTAAAATCTCTTGAAATTCTCCAAAATTCCAGTTTAACAGTTGCTCTCCTGGTTTGAAACTTTCTTTTACTAGTCTTGTTTAAAATATTGGAGAACACTGCCCCACAATATCATGGTTTTTTTCTCAATTTTCTTTACATACCTCTTGTTGTATACTGCAATTAAAATACTCAGTGTGATTAAAATACTTCATGCAAAGAACTCTATTTCATAAAATGCTGTGAACTTGGAATCTGCATGATTTTAGTTTAAATAGTTTTGTTTCCTTTTTTGTGTTTATTTATTTATATAGCCTCTTTTTTCATTTTTGTATATCACTCTAGCTCCTGTATATTTAGGAACAGGTTACTTAAACCTTAAGTCTTTGATGGTAAAACTTTGTCTCAACTATACAACAACTTCCAAGATGATACTAACAGTAGTTATTCAATATTTTTATTCTTGAAGTGAAGTGAGGACTTGTTTACAGAATCACCCAGTGGCTTTCATTGGAGATTCAAGAACAAGAGGCTTGTACTATGAACTGGTGGAGATGGTCAGGTTAAATGCAGTCACAGATCCAGGAAAAGCGGTGAGACATTTTTACATGGAGCTTTAAAATCAGTGATGTATAAACCAGGATTGTCGCTAGAAAGTGTAATAGATGTACATGTATAATCTGAACTGAGTGGGTGGCTAAAATTATACACAGTAAGGATGTGCAATGCAAATTTACTACAGAATTAACTACCTTTACCTGCCAGCATTTTGTCACTTTTCCCAAAAGGCTTGCCAGTAGCCATTTAAATTATTGTGAGTTAGAGAGAGTCGTTGTGAGCGTTTCCCAGGAATACAACGCAATGACCATGCTCTGTACCAAACCAAGACTCTTGACCCAGAGTCCAGCAAGATCTCCCAAGATCTCATCAGTAATTCTCCTTACTGTCTGCCATACAATTCTCATGATAAAGTTCAGAGAATTTGGTATCGGATCAACTTATAGTTCTCTTATTGATATTTTCTGCATTCTCACCACTTGTCTGCTTGATATTGTATTGATATGGTAAGGAGAAATTCTACTGCAGTCACTCACTGGAGGTAAAGGGTTAAATAAAACTTAATAAAGGGTTGTATATAGCTTTGTGCGTTCTCCATAACTGTTGTTTAATGATACAATTATGCAATAACACAATTTTGTTGTGTGATTTTATTTTGACAGCATAGTAATCTGTCTTACATTGACAAGATGAGCAATACAAGTGTGGTATGTTTTCATAAACAAGATGTTTTCTATGATTCAATAAACTTTTATTATTTTTTTATAGTCAAGCACATCTTTTTTATGCAAATTATTTCAGGATAGAGGAGAAAAATGATAGGATTTTCTTTTTTTACATTCATTTAGAAATCATTGATGATCCTTGCAATCTGATTGGCTCTCATCAGTGTGAATTATGCAGGAATTGCACCATTTTTTGCCCCAGATTTCTTCTTTTTTCCAGCCAACGAGAAAGCTTTTGATTAGTAAAACACAACATCCTATCCGACTTCAGGGCTTCTCTTGAAGTAACCAATCAACCAATCAATTGTTCAATTTTGAAATCACATGTATAATTTCAGATCAAATTGCACTCTGCTCAGTTCAATCACTTTAATTTATAAATAACCAAGGTATCAGACCGTATTTCTGTTTTGTCGGACAAAAGTGGAAACTTGGTCAGAGGTAGAGAGTGACCTGTCAAGCAATATAATTATTTGCAGCCCTGCAAATGGTTACATCTCCAGGTTTAAAATTATTCATATTATTTAAGAATTTGTCACTCTCCAAACCATTGTCTCCTAGTTTTTCCTTTTACTGTAGAAGCTTGTTAAATCAAGTTATTAAAAATGTCAATGGATTCTTCATTAAATCAGTAAATGCATCAAACAGATAATGGGAATACTCTAACTTATCAGGTAGAAAATGATGTTTTGATCTAACAACAAATTCTCATAACTAATTTACAAGGAAATGTGTAGCAGCTAGAGGGGAGAATTAACAATCAGATCTTGGGAGTTTAAGTGTTAAAGCCCACTCTGACAAGGGCAACAATTTGATTTTGTAGTTCTTTCACTGGCAACCTGAAGTTAACTTGTCTATGAAGGCACTGTATGATGGGTGGATCAAGGTAAAGTATTTTGTTTAACCTTTTGGCTCCCAGAAGTGATTAACATGTCACTTCTCCCTATAATATTCATACATTATCTTGCAAACAGATAGTGAGAAAACTCCAACTTATCAGGTAGAAGTTGTTATCTTGATCTAACACTAAATTCTCTTAACTGATTTACAAGGAAATGTGTAGCAGCTGGAGGGGAGAAGTAACAATCAGATCTTGGGAGTTAAATGGTTAATCAAACAATATGTTTTTGAAGGTTTAATGAAAACTGTAACAAAATTGATACATAATCATATGTCTGTTAGGGTAGTGAAGATTTCTTGTTTGTAACTGGACAGTTGTATTCAACAGATTTACTTTATTATTAAGCTTTTGTACCTGTAGTTTCTTTTGTTTGTGGTAAATAATCATACAGCTCTCATGCAATAGTTTTTACAATGTTGTTTGGTGTGTGTGTGTGCGTGTGCATAGGGCAGTGCTGGTCAAATGATAAATTTTTCTATTACTCTAATCAAAGAGTGAAAAGTAATGTTTTTCTTTAATTTATTGTCCCACAGAATCCACAAAAAAGTCCTCATCTTATTATCACAGGCAGTGGAACTGTAAGTTTACAAGAAATGTAAAATACAATGGTGTAGCATGACTTGTTTGTGCAGTTTGCTTGGCAGACCCCAAGTGTTGTCAGTAACAGTCAAAAATTTAATCACGTTAGTTTAGTTTTCACTATTCACTGGTCACATTACGTACCATACAGCCTGTGCTTGTTGTAGGTATCAAATGAGATGAGCCACACACAAACATTAATGATATATAGGGATATTAGTTCCATAATAAATGAATGATAAATAATTAAGGAAAAATAATTGATTAGTCAATTTAGTTTTAATTTTGTTATTTCTTAATTTCAGTGGACTATTAGATACAAAGGACTAGGTGCCGCAATGAATTATGGGTGTAAGTTTGCTTTTTTTAGATTTGTTGGAGAATAATTTTTTTTTGGATTAGAGGACTGATCTAATGGTTACATTTTTTTTACAGCTAATTTGACAAAGGTTAAAAGTTCAATGGAGACGTTAATAGCAAAAAAGAGAAATGAAAGCCAGCCATTGCTCAAAAAATGGAGTCCTTTTCCACCTTCTCCTGCAATTATCTGGATTCAACAAGGTAATAGGGTGTTGTGGAGATGTGTTCACATTATCGTTTTAGGTTACTACAGACAACTTTTCATTGCTGTTTACAGAACCAGTTGTGGAAGCGAAGCTTCATGAGGCGCGCAAAATGATCACAAATGAGAAGATTGAACTTTTTAATTCAATTGTTGGAGAGATGTTGTAAGTTGATTGTTTGTTTAATATCTGACTTCGTTAAGTACATAAAAGGAGTAAGTCTCGAAAAAAACCGTGGTGCTGCGTTGGTGGGGGAAGATAATTTGGTTTCATCAACTGGATTGATAATTTAAATCGGCCAACGTAAAGAGTTTATAGAGCTGAGGTTGTGAGCGTTAGCCCTTCATCAGGGGGAATGAAGAAAGGGTAACGCTCGAAAAGTTATTTTTAGAAACTCTTTATGGTGGCAATTTACATTATCTACTCAGTTGATTGAACCCAATTATCTTGGTGAAGTACGAAGTATATGTATTCCTTGGGGTTAAAACAACTCCTTTGGGATGCTGAGATTTACATTCACAGAAGATTAATGTTTAAGTAGCCTATTTAAACGATTTGATAACGTCCCGTTTCCGGAATACATGCGATAGAAGTTTCGTTTCGAAGGAACTATGAGAAGTAAACAGTATTGATGACAAAATGACTCCGCCAACTAAACCACTCCAAAACTATCCGAATTTGATTCATTCAGCCTTCAGACACTGAAAATTCAGGATTTGGCTAGTAGCTTACCTTGGCTAATGTACTCTTGTGTGAAAATGAGTGAACACCGTTGAATTTCTCTTTAAAGAGCTGTAACCCAAAATGAGTTTGGTGACCCTGTTTGGGGCCACGTTAAGTCATCATAAAATTTAGGAAGCTCTTAATCTCTTTATTTTAACCTCTTGTCAGGGTGGGTAACACCCCCTTGAATTTTGTCGGCTTGTTTCTAACAACGCTCCTGTTTTTAGAAATTTTCTGAATCTAAATTTCAGTATGGTCTTTGCAACAGTTATTTTACAAAATCTAACTCTATCTTTTGCCGCAGTCAGCAAGAAAATTCATCTGTGACTGTAATGTGGTCGTCATTTCATGCCGCCAAGAGGAAACCGGAGTCATCAACAGATGGTCTTCATTATGGACAGCCAATAACAACACTGGTACATAATGTTATTTGTTACGTGTCAGTTAGAACTTGCGTTACGACTGGTCAATTTAGCGTATTTCACTTAACGCCCCGCTAAATTCAAAAGTCTCTTTGAATTGAAATCTCCCCCCCTCAATTGGAACGAAGATATTATGAAAATCTTACTTCCCTTGTTGTTTCAAGTACTTAACTACAGAATTGTTTTCATTCGTTCTTGTCACCTGCGCATTTACTGTCGATTGGAACTCATGAATTTATGATTTCTTGTTTTTCAGGAGCTGAATCTGATTTTAAACTATTATTGCAATCAATATCTTCAAGTTCCTGATGCTACTTGTTGCTTACCAGCGCCAAGGCTGACTCATTTGCAACGAAACACGTTTGCTGTTTTTATCACATGGTAAGAATAGAATTTCTCATAAACGATCAGTAAGCTTTTTGCGCTAACGTGAAAGTCAAAGGCATCTTTTCAAGTCAACTTGAAAAGACATTTGGAGGTTTTTTGAAGCAGTAACCGGTGCTTCATTGCTCTGTAAAATTTTGCGAAATTGGCCGGCTGAATTCACATGAATGATCGTAGACAAAACCTTTTAGCATCGTGATCATTAAGTATTTTTTTTAATTTAAACGTTTGACAACCGCTATTCCGCTAAGGTTATATAAATACATTTACAACCTTGAGTCTGGGAAATTAGAGTTGTGTGGTTTTGGAAAAAGTAACAATAAATCTTTAATTTTGTTAACTAAACTGTGCAGGGGGGCTGTACCTTTGAGTAGAATTATTGAAGAAGATATTGAAAAATAAAGATAACGTCTAGACCTTTTAGTGGCCTACCTTATCCCTTTGCACCCTAACATCAGTATGCATATTCTCCATACTGTTCTCTATACATTTCCTAAGGTGTTGACAAGGAGAATTTGTTCAACAATCAAGAATATCTTACGTTGGTGATCATTTCCTTTATTCTCATGACCCTAATGTTTGATTCAGAGCTGATATTGTAAAGAGAAATTAAATGCTAGTCACTTTTAGGAGTTGAAGGGTTAACGAAACGAATTATCTGAGGCTCAGTGGCAGAGCATCGGGGCGCCGAATCCGAAGGTCTTAGTTTCGATTCCTTTGGGGAATTTCGATGCTTTTTTTTCCTCCCTCGCTACCATGTTTCTTACTCGTGCATCGGGATGCTTGTATTTACAGCATTGTACTGTTTCTGATCATGTTCGTTTGTCAGCATCTGTGGCCTGCGGAACCGAGAGGATCTGGTGGTAAGAGTTACATCAAGTACTTGCATAATCACATCTCTGGAAAAAATTTTGGCCCGTGCGGGCCTGAATATTTTTCAGGCCTTATTTTCTCTACTACCTAAGTTGTGTTCATAATTTCGAGGATCGCTTCCATGGCGTGTTAGCTCAGTTTGTTGAGCGCTGCACCGGTATCGCAGAGGTCATGGGTACAAATCCCGTACGGGCCTGAATTTTTTTCACGCCTTATTTTCACTACTACCTAAAAAGTTTTCATAACTGCGAGGATCGCTTCCATATTTGTTTCTTCAACCGCAGTTCACATATATGATTTTCATATATTTACAGTCATTTATTCACCACTTCGAGGGTTTATTCGTATTTAACGTAATGACCAACTCCTAGTTGGCTTGTTAGCTCAGTTGGTAGAGCACTGCACCGGTATTGCAAAGGTCTCGTACGGGCCAAAATTTTTTTCAGGCCTTATTTTCACCACTTCTTAAGTAGCTATCATAACTGCGAAGATCGCTTCCATATTTGTTTTCTTTTTTGTTTCATGACACTCAATCGATCTACGCTTTGGTAGAACTCAATGATTGAATTACTTTGTAATCTATCACTCACAGGTGCTGAGCCAACCACACCTGGGGGCCGTGCAAGTTTCTCCTTACGCTGGGTCTACTCTGACAGAATGTATCCTGTTATGAAGAGTTTATTCAAAATGGGCCTCATAATGTTTTACTTCTACCTCTGTGACAGGTTAGTGTCATGGGGCGCTTTCATTCAGGATAAGGTCTGGCCAAACTGTAAGAACATGCTTTTGCCGGTATAAGTGGTTTCGGGAATGCCTTCGTGGCAAAAGAAGTTTGGTATCCGGAAGTCACAATCACAGGTTTTCTTTCTACAGAAAAAACCGTTTTCTTAATTACACCCATCTTTTCTAAGGAAAAAACACCCTCTCAAAAGCGACATGCATGACTGCACTCATGTGCAGTGTCAGTCAAAACTCAACTACGTTCGGGCCAAGTCTCCCACGATGGAAAAAAAAAAGTCAACTTGTTGTCAATATGAGTGTGTGCCATCTCTCTGAGTTCCGTCGGGCTCATGATGATTTTTCTTCCTTGGCCGTAGTGACTGCTCCCTTTTTCGGTCTCACGACAGTCTGTTGAAAAGGGCTTAATCGTTTTTGATGTAATGGCCAGACCGGACCAACGCACAGGGTCTTAAAAAGTAACAGAGGAGAATGTGCTACTTTTGTCATCACATCTGCAAAAAAGGTTAGACGGTCTAGACTTCTCGGATATGAACGATAAAGCATAAGCACTGTCTCGTCCATCTTCTCTTTACTGGTTGGCAGGAGACGTTAAAGAACCCACGCACTTCTCGAGAACGCAGCTTACGGTGTTGTGGTCTGGCCTTGATTCCAAAATTAGGGGCATCTGCAAAAGTTTTCTTGCAAAAAATTTTTAACTGCTCAATGCAGTCTGGCCAAAGTCCCCCGCAAAGTCTTGTAAATCGTAATGAGCTTATTAATATGGCGCCATAGACTGAAATCCGTCGTTATATTTATTATTACTAATTACTTGTCTCATCCAGTGCTCAGTTCAATTTTTTAATGCAGATAAAATTCCATGCTGTTCGTTTGAAAATTGCCTTTTTTTTTCTGTTGAATCTACAGGACAAACTTTTTTTTCAAGGAACAAAAGCAGTACAGTCATCTGGTGTTTATCTTGGTGCTGTTTGTTTTCTTGGCCTTGGGAGCCTGGACTTGGTCACCAGCTCAACAGGTTTGTTTTGTGATTAAAATGTAACTTCTTCTTTCAATTCCATACATTACCCAGCGAGTAGAGAGAATAGAGATACAGATCAGTTGGAAGATGTTGACTCGATGTTAGACCGAATTATCAATGACCAATTGACAAGAAAATGGATACCAGCGTCAAGGGAGAATTATGAATTTTATCTTGGAAGTTTAAGAGTCAACGGGGAATGTTTACAAAATTTTCAGGCTATATTTGATCATAAGTGCTAAGTAATTTGCTTTGCCAAATTTGTTTTTTCAGACCGTGTTTTTAAACAGAGATCAGACGAATGAGTGGAGAGGCTGGATGCAATTAGTTATACTTTTGTATCATTACATTGGGGCAAGCAAGGTAATGATAGTGATCGGTTCTGATTCAGTCGATGGATTCACACTATTTTTTCTGAAATGAACGAAGGACACTCTCCACAATAGGGTGCGGAATGACGTGCCTGTGGCTAGTTTACCACGAGTCTCTCGTGCATTTATGCATGTCATCCGTTTTACATTAAAGTGCGCGATGATATGCGCCTATCGCCACGCGTCTCTTGCGCACATATGCTTGTCTCCTGCTCTACTACGAGGTGCGCGTACACATGCATGTGTATCTCGCACTCCACCACAATGGATAAGGTGCGAGGTGACGTTCTTTTCGCCACGTGTCTCTCGTGTTAGCATGTGTTTCTATTGCGACTGCATGTGTGTCTCACGCTCTTCTATAAGGTGCAAAGTGACGTACCTCTCTTCATGTCTGTCTCTACTGGCGTATGTATTCTAGTTCCACTTAACTAGTGATTGAACTGACTTCCCTGTTAAACCCTCTTGGAAAGGGTCGAGGTTGTAGATGCGGAATGCGGGATGCGGATAAACAGGTTAATCCTCGCTTCACGTTTTAAAAGGTGTCATATCATAAAACAACAAAATGACAAGAGTGAACCCAACACTAGCAAATATGGGTGTGGATGGAGAAGATTGACACTGATTGCAAACAAACACTCGAAAAATTCAAGCTGAGTTCATTGTGAAGTCAGTGTTAGTATTATAGCGAACTAGCATACAAGTTCTACTCCTCTCTAATTTTCCTTCATTCTAACTACAGGTGCTTCCAATTTACGTGTTTATAAGACTCCTAGTAGCTTCATATCTTTTCCTCTCTGGGTATGGGCATTTCTCGTACTTTTGGAATAAAGGAGATTTTGGCCTCTACAGGTTTTGTCAGGTAATAACTTAAGTTACGTTGTAACGAAGAAGAAATACTGAATCCCCCTTGAAAAGTTGAACGCCAGTTATCGATTTCGCTCCCGGGTGCTTTACCAACTGAGCTACAGGCAACACGTGTGGGGTCATTTGACCCTTTCACATCTAGTAGTAACCAAGACGTACTGTCTATTTAGAAAATTAATACAATATCAAGCAATCAACTTATGGTAACATTGAAAAATGTCTTCCCTCTTTTTGTCTTTTAAAAATATATAAATCTAGTCGTGCAATGGCGCCAGGTGAATTCCACAGTTTTTCGAAATAGATGGTATTTCCTGAATTTAATTCATTTTTCCGTCAAGTTCACCAGCTAGCCTAGAATCGGTGAAATCGACCCAGGTTTCTTACCTCACGTCCAAACATATCTCGATCGCTCGCGGTTTAGTGCTTCAGAAATTTGCAATACGCACTGTAATGGCTTGTTTGATCTCGTTTCAGGTTATTACTCGCATGAATATTCTTGTGGCTGTTCTCTGTTTGATCATGGGTCGCCCCTATCAGTTTTACTACTTTGTTCCCTTAGTAACCTTCTGGTTTGTAGTGGTTTATGCTGTGATGGCATTGTGGCCCAGAGTCACTGCTGCTCGTGTTAAAGGTGAGTATAATTTTTTCTGATCAGGTTCTCCCTGTAATGATTCTCATTTCCTCTTTAAATTGGCATCAACGCTTTCACTGGCCTGCAGAGCAGGTATTTTCTGGGTGAAAATTTAGCTACCATCTTTGATTCCAACAGCAGCGGAAGGCTGGAGAAAGAAAGAAATTTCTACCAAGGGGATGAGTGACGGTTAGGGTTAGGGGAGGCAAACATGGCTGGTTAAATAAACGATTGCGAGCTTGTAACGTTAACTCGCCCTAAAAGACACTTGCATTGCAGGCTACTCTTTCTCTGCCACATCTCAACCTTAATTCTCCTTTTTTTTGCCGTACAGTTTGTAGAAAGATAGTTCTGAGAATAAAGGGTTTTATCAGGCTATGTCCCTTAATTAATGTTTTCATCGTGTCACTGGTCTGCTCCAAAATCTGCTCTCATAACTCAAGGAGTCACTAGCATCTAACATCTCCTTACATTATCAAACATGGTTATAAGAATATAGGAAATGATCATCGACCAAAGAAGCTCTTGATTGTCAAACAAATTCTCCTTATCAGTGCCATTGAAAATATGTAGAGAATAGAATAAAGAGGATAAATATTGATCTCTGGTTGTAAAGGGTTAATCAATTAGTCAGTAGAAGTTTGCCATCAAGATGGAGTTTCGTGTTTCAGATCAGTTAATTCTCTTGGTAATTTCTTGATTTTGAGATATTTTCTAGTTCTGCCTGTTACGTTTATATTAAACGCCGGTAATTTTCTTGGTAGATAACCAGAAGCATTATGTTGTTATATTGGTGAAGTTCCTGTTCCTGTTTGGCGTTATTTCCACGATCTGGAGCTCACCAGTAAGTTAACTAAATGTGGTACATCTACACAGACTTCTTCCTTATCATTTTAGCACGCTTAAAGGCCATGAGAGTATAAGAACTGAGGAAGCTTTGATGAATGCAGCTTGTATACATTTGTTGGGTCTTCTTCTCATCGATTCTAACTAGAAGGAGCTTTTCTTCGGGGGAAGGAGCGCGGGCTCATTTTTGAGACGCACGAGGCAGAGTGAAACTAATTGTGGCGCGCTTTGTTGTCAGAGTATCGACCCTACGGTTGTCGTTAAATCATTTCAACGCGTGTCTAACATCATAATATTCTCTTCAGGGCAGTCCTAGAAGCCACTTACTGTGAGATCGCTCTCTGTATAAATATTAATTTTGTTAATGTCATTATTATTACTAATATTATTATTATTACTAATATTATTATTGTTAGTTATTATTATTATCATGCATGTGAATGACCTCTCTTTGTACCTCCCAGACGTTATGCCAATGGATATTTTCCCAGTGGGCCATTAAAGAATTATTCATCGATGAGAATGATAGTGTTCGCGAGTGGTGGTTTCGGTCATGGCTGGATAGATATGTAAGTAACAAACTCTCTGTCGATCGGATTCTATGTAGTTTACGAGAATTCCTCGAAGGATGAACGGAAGCTTCTTCGGGGTGATTCTCTCTTTCTGAACCGGTCGTAGCAGGAATAGAAGTCTTTTTCCTCCGAGTAGACTATGAGCACGGATAGGCAGATCTCAGTTCGACATGAAAAATTAGCGGAAGCTTCTCCCGCGAGTTTTCGAGACTTTCAACTGATTCATATTGTTTCTCTGACTTCGGGGATATAATGAGCGCGGGCAAATACAATTTTAGCAAGAGGAAGTCGGAGCTTTCACGTTAGATCTTCGATGGCCCATAAAACGAATTAAAACGTGGCTTTACGTGTGGTAAAAGGCTTTGATAAATAAGTTTGCAGTCAAAAGAATTCAATATCCGAGAAGATTATGTTAATAATAACAATAGGTTGACTGGAGTTGTGAAAGTACACTGGCTTAGGTGAGGGTGATAGTACTAGATTTAATCCTTTCCGCCCTTTTCTTTCAGGGTACACTTTTTGGAATGGCTGTAGCATTTCTTTACTGCTCTGGCAAATATCTTAAAATGTTCGACGATAACAACAAGAGAACTCTCTTCTCCAGACCTGTAGGCTTTGTGTGTCTAGTATTTGCTGTTGTGGCGATAATGGTAAGGATAAGATGTAACCGTTTGGTGTTTCCAGTCGCAGCAACTAACCGAAAGCATCCGCTGAAAGGGCAGAAAAGGCCGCACAAATTCTGAAAATAGATATGTGCAACTCGGCGGCCTAGATTGTGCCATTCGCCCAAAGCGAGAGAAAAAATCGAAACTGATGCAAAGCTCAAGGTTAAGTATGATCAAACCAAAAAGGCGGAAAAAAAAGCGCAAAGCGCGGGAACAATCGCAGTCGCTTCCCAGCGCGGGAAAAGTGTAATCCATCCCAAACGCGGGAAGAATTGCAACACCGGCCAAGCGCGGGAAACGGTAACTTCTACTCAGAGCCGAGAGATTCTATCTAAATGCTACTCCATCATGTAGGGGATTGAATGAAGGCCGGTTACCTCCGCCTGTAAAACCTCATATCGCGGTCTGTTTAGCTTGCGAGTAAGCTCTTGAAAACATGATTATAACCCCTGCCCAAGCGCACTTACTTGCGAGGGATCTTTGGCCATCCAGAAAAGGAGCACGTCTCTTGAGACACTTCATCTTTAGGGGCCAGACACTCATAGACTCCTGAAGGAAACGGGAATACCGTCGCTCGGGCTTGAAGAAGCGTTACGAACAATAGGTTATTCCTGGCTACGAAATGCTCGTTTGCACAGCGAAGTTTTTTTTTTCTCAAATCCCCTAAGTAACTTGTGATTCGTGAAACTTTTTAAGATTTGAATATGAAGTGACTAACCAACTTTTTTGGTTGCAGATTTATACTACTCAGGCATTAACGTGCTCTTCTAAAGTTTCTTGCAATCAGACTCATTCGACAATGTCATTTATACCAGTGAGTACAAGTAATTGTTTCTTTTTAATTCTTCTTAATTTTCCATCCGTTTGACCCCAGTCGTGCCTCAACCGGCGCAGCAAGCGTTTCTATACAAGAAAAATGAAAGGAGTAGTATTGTCTTAAAGGAAAAACCAAACGCACCCCAGCCAATCATAATAAAGAGAGAAATCACTACCAAGTAAGCCAATTAGAATTTTAAGTTAAAACAAGCAATCTGCCGAAAGCGCGGGAAAATGCGAATGGCCAAGTCGCGCTTGATTTTAGTTTTTCATGTGATTGGTTAAGTTGGTGACGCGAGTTTTCTAGACCAATCACAGAACGTAGTTTAGGAATGCCAATGCAGTCACAGATTACTCTCGATTGATTTCAGGGAGACGATCACTGCATATTCACCCCTTCCCCTCCCTCCCCTTGTTCAATTATTTTTGTCCCCGGACCGTGCTCGGTCCGTACGTCATGACCTCGAGCCATACATTTTACGGTCCGGCCCTCTCCTTCAATAAGTACGTATTACAGACCGAGATTCCGTAACTTACAATAAGGACCCAGAAAACGAGGTATGTTAAGTATTTATAAGGGACTCACTGTTAGTAATCGTTTGATGTAATAATTTTCTCTTCCACTCTCTCTCTTTGGTTTTTTTTTCTTGTAGATTATAGCCTTCGTGTTCCTTAGGAATGTTCCCGGTCCGTTCCGGTCAAAATTCAGTAAATTTTTCTCCTGGGTTGGAAATATTTCTCTCGAGGTTAGTACCTATAGTTCGCACACGTTTTTTGTTGTTAAATTGCTATAGTAGAATTTATATTTGCTCCCAGTGAATTTCTTAATTTTTTTTTTATGATCCATCCCTAGGCAGTTTTAACTCTGTTGAAAAATAAAAAATTGATAGTTAACCCTTTACCTGCCAGAAGCGATTAACATGAAACTTCTCACAGGTAAAACAGTCCTTGTGGGGACTCAGAATTTTTTTCCTTTGTCCCACGCTCGTGACGAGGCGAAAAACTTCTTTCTCTGTTTCTTTACTGAGCTAAAAAATTACTATCTCTCTTATTCTATTTGCGAACATGACGCTATCGACATTGCTGGTCCTAGCAGTATGCAGGACGCGTGTCGTATGAACTTCGTAATAGACCTCGCTCACCGTGGAATCTCTGTGGCTCAGTGATAGAGCATCGGAGCGTGGAATCCGAAGGTCTTAGGTTCGTTTCCTCATGGGGAATCAGAATTTTTTCTTTATCTCACGCTTGTAACAAGACGAATAACATCTTTCTTTTGGTAGTGAGAATGTTCAAATTTGTCAGGTACAAGTTGCTATCTTGATCGAGCACCAAGTTCTTATAACTAATTTACAAGTAATTGTTAAGCAGCTAGGGAGAATCAAAAATTAGATCTTGGCAGTTAAAGGGTTAATGCGAACGTTTTCGCTTAGGGGTACAGATTGCTGAAAGCAGACGGCTAGAACTTACGTTGAAACATTTTGCTGTTCTTTGTTCGCCGAAACTCTCTGTGTTGCATCTGGGCAGGGAACCAAACTCCTTTAAAAAATAAGTGTGCGATAGGTTTGCAAGGGGTTTGGTACTGATAAAGAATGGCTCTCTTTATTAGTGCCAGTCCCCAGTTCGTTTGGTATTGCCAGAGAGATTATGATCAACCTAGCTTACAATGGACTTTCTGTTGATGTTTCAGTTGTTTATAGCACAGTACCACATTTGGCTGGCGCATGACACAAAAGGAGTATTAGTGCTTATTCCGGATCAGCCTTTACTCAATGTCATTCTCACCACCTACGTGTTCGTCTGTATAAGCCACGAAATTCATAAAGTTTCCGGTGTGTTGGCAAATGCTCTGATCACCAAAGACATCAAAACAATGTTAAGAAGAGTGCTGTTTTTCATCTTCATGTTGATTATAATCTGGTGGCATAAGACTCACCATGACCCGAAGCCAGTGTTAACGTGATACTCTGAATACTCGAGTGTAGCGAACTGGCCACGATAATTGCATCCATTGATGGGTGAAATGACGACGACGCTGTCCGACGACGCTTCCGAAGATTCTCGAACCCGAAGACCTCCGATTGTGTTGTCGGCCAAGCCGAAGCAAATCTGACCTGGACTGGCTTTAGTTCCAGAAATCGAGGCATTCTGGTAAACACTTTGCAGGAAAATCTTGTGAAACCACAAATTCGTCTTTAAAAGTTTCCTGCATTGTCTGATTAAAGAAAAGAAAAGCCATTCAGAACAATCAAACCACGAAACGAACCTTTCCTTGCATTATTTATTTTGCGCGAAAAGTTTACAAGGTAATATTGATTCAATTTTTCAAGCCCACACTCAGTATCGTTCAAGTGTGCTACAGCATCTACATGCGCGTCAAAGTGCACGTAATGCGTGGGAATGAAACGCGCTTGCAATGCGTGTCGCTCCACGTGTGCGGTAGAAAATTGCAGGAGCAGAAATCGGGAGAAAGCCATAGAAAGGCATAGAAAGGTCTGCGATTATTAACAAAATTATGTAAAATAAAAACGTGTATAGTGCAAGGTCTCATTTATATTATACTTTGAATTGTAGAGTAATTCAGTTGAGTTACTTAAAAATTTTAATCTTGAAGTAGAGAAGGCGGGTTTTGGTCAACCTCTTTTTCAAGGGATTTCAGGAATAGATAAGAGCCTGGGGACAAGTAAAGAAGTTATTGATATTACGAGTATATGAAACTTTTTTTTTTTAAATTTCCAAATGTCGATATGTAATTCTCAATAAATCTTAGTTTGAAAAAATCAGAACTATATGTTCTACAAATTAAAATCGAGGTGAACAGGAAAAAAAAATCGAAGACAACTTGTGAAAAATCGTTGATGAGCACATTGATATTCGTTTGAGGCCTCACTGAAATTACGATACTTGTGCGGAACCTAAAAACGAGGAACATTTCAAGCGAAATTTTACTTTTTAATTCGACAGTGTAAAGAAAATTACCCACTACAATTTCCTAACTGATATTCCGGTCGAGACAGACTAGCTCTTATTGTCCTTTTTGTTTCGGGAGGTGAATTTTCCGGTTTCATAAAGCAAACTTAAAAATACTTTTTATCAGTGCACAAACTCAGGATGGGGTTTCCGATACGTGTTTTATACCCTGACCAGACGCTATTCTTGGGCGACTTCCGGTTTCGTCACTTCCGCTTCTTCAACTGGCTGAAATCTACTTGGTACCGGTCTTCGATTATCGACCTTCTTAGATCCTCCGTAATCTTTCTTTAAAGGAAAAGGCTGGTCAGGGAATGAATAAGGAACGATATTGAACGGTTTTACGCTGGATGTAGATCCTTGTGTGTTCTGGGGTTGCTTGTTGCAGGCATTCCATCCATCGTTGCGATAAGCAGTCTTAGATCTAGAGGTTGGAGGTCCACTTAATGCGGCTAAGAAAACTGCAAAACATAGTGTTATTTTACCCATTAAGTCATGCAGAAGACGTGGCTCACAAGACTCTTTAATACATTGGTCGAACCACTCCTCTTGCACTGGATCGAACTTCCAATTAAATGAAATTGAAGAGCGCATAGTTTTCAGACAGTGGCAATGCGCACAGGCGTTTATTTAATTAAAAAATTAGTCCAAGTTCTTTTGAAGCTCTGTTGAAAAAACCTCTTTTTCCATCAGAACCTGAAAAGTTAGAGATACTTAAAAGGGGCGGAAGGTACTTGAAGGACGGAAAACCTACTCTTTTCCTGTTGTTCATCACGCACGAGACTAGAATCAATTGTCTTTGAACATTTTTTATTCGCAGTTGTAAACTATGTCTCTTTCAATTAGCAATTGCAATAAATCCTCAATCCTGCCCAGCTCGCGCTGTTACTGAAGTTAGCTAGGCGAAGCGATCGTCCTGGAAGAGCACGGCAAAACAGGACTGGGAAGAGGAATATGCTAATAAAGGCTTTTTTGCTTGTCGCGAGTGATATGGCACGATAATAAAGCGCAAATTCTTCATGCATGAACAACTTGAAATATACAAGACGTCAGCACAAATTTCAGTCAATTTTTTTTTGTCTTTTTTTTGCTTTATGTTAATTCAGAAAAAGTTCGAAATGACGCGAGCGCAACACCTGGGCCTCTAAGTATTTTTCTGTTTTGATAACTGGTAATATTAAAATAAACAAATATATCGATTAGATAATGGTAGAATAAATGAAATAATTATATACGTGAATAAATAGCAATACTTCAGCCTTTTTCTTTAATTCGTCGTCTCGGATTTTTGCTGTTCCTAAGCTTTGAAAATATTAGTTATCGTCAACTAATAACTTGTTATTTGAAAATATGAAAAGTTCCATGTGAATATTTGATGTTTGCCGTTCTAAGCACATCGAGAAAGGAATTTTTTTTACCTTTTTCTTCTGATTAATCGTTCTCGTTCCGAAACTAGTCATGTTTAATTTTACTGCTTTGAAGTACTGATTTATTTTTGTGGTTTTAGGAAGTACCAGCTAAGTTTTATAACACTCCATCGATTTTTCGTGTTACCACAATTCATAGGTGTTTTTAATTCACGCACATGTCTGAAAGAGTGTGACGGGCCAGCGACCTTTTATTTAAAAATACCTTTAATTGGGGGTTACAGTTATTTTCGATCTTTTAATTTTGATGATGTGTAATCAAGCAAATCAAAAAAAACCTTCGACGAAAATATGGCAGAACCAATTTGTATAAGTTATTTTGTATTTTAGAGGTAAAAAGCTTTCATTGGATTTTGATGCGAGACTGACAGTAGACACAATATCGTTCTAAAAGCTTAAACTTCATTTGTGTGGCAGGGGGAGGCAGGTCGTTACGTGTTCAGCCACCAGCTGTGATATTTTGTAGCCTTCTGTGGATTGTGAGGACCAGTTAATTAAGTTAATGAGAGTGAATGTGCTATTTAGAAGCAAGACTAGAACGCAGAATTGTATCCTATTTTTGCAAGGTTTTTCTCATTATTCCTCCACCGGATAACTCATCGTGGAAATTCTCGGGCACCCACCCTGCCTCCTCGTTTTACTTCATCGAACCTTCCCACGTCTTATGATAATAACTTACTACTAACGATCGTAATGGAAAGGTTCATTTATTACCAGAGAAAAAAAATCGAGAATGGAAACAAAAGTATTTTCCATTCTGCTCAGCCAACTCAGCAGACAGAAAATGCGTTCATTTTGCTCCTTTGTTCCTCCTGAATTGTTTAAGTATTTGGGAGGAGCCCTCAAGGGTCCCTAGGGAGTTTTAAATTGCATGCTTGTCAAATTCTTCTCTTATTAGAACACTCGATCGCTGAGCAGTTTGTCGCATTTTCTTTGCTTTTCCGTGTAGCGTAACGCTCCAGGATGTAAGGAAAATGATAATTGTTTTATTCTTTTTCAGAAAACTTATATGATCTGTTTTGTTTTTATTTATCCAAAATTGAATTTCGCTTCGCTGAAACCACAAGATCCATTTATCCCGATAAAAATGCGTTCTGCTGTTGATTGCATATTTTTGTGCGAATGATTGACAGGTAATTTAGGCAACGAATGGTGCCCACGCTAGCTCGGTTTACTGCCAAACCCTCGATGGACTGTTTTGGATGCTAGCTCAGTTTTTGATCGAGCGTTCCATCGATAAAGGACTTCTGTAGCTGAAACTAGTTACTCTTCTACGCGGCTACTTCAACCGGTAAGCATTAGAGTTCGGAGCAAACGTGTTCGAGATTGATATGTCACTTAAAAAAGTGTTCGCAACCGAATAGAAGCGCGCGTAGTTGGTAGTAATATTGAAATCTGCTATTGTTGTAATAGTTGTTTACCAGCAGGGAGATTTGGGGGTTATTCGGTCTTTTTGAGTGAGAAACTACCTGCCAGACGGCTAAATTTCGGTTAAAGTTTAGCTTTGTTCTATTGTTGAAGATTTTGTGATTTCGTTTTTCGATTAAATGTCATCATTTTGGGAACAAGTCGGATTTCTCGATGAACAATAGGTCGCATTTAGGCCGCAAGTCGCTCTGCGTTCAATTCGAATGGCCCCTCGTGTTAAAAGCATTTATCTTTGCGGACTATCATTGAATCAAAAGTTTTCTTTGCTCGTTAGATGCTGTTGTATTTATTTAGTGTCCCTTAGAAACCTGAAACTCTGGAAATCTTCCATGATTTCTGTTTCTTGAAAAATTAAATCTTAAGCTGGTTTGCCTTCGCTGCGCTCTACTTAAAATTCCTCACCGAAGAATTTGCTAAGATATTAATGGACCTAGTATGGGGCGATGACACCGTACTTTATGCTTGACTCGAATGAATTAAAAGTCCATTGTGATTTTCATTTGGTTGAAAACGTGTATAGCTTTATATTCGGGCCGATCTGGACCAGTTGCCTTGTTTGACAGCAACCTTGCTGGGTTAGGCGGTCACTAAAGCCGCTTTTCTGCTCTATAATTTACTGCTGCAATCTCTTAAACGTTAGGAATATATCTTATTTCACGATTGTGTGGATTTTTATTTGAACTTTACATTTTGGGAGAGTTTGCACCTCTGAAAACTAACGGTTGAGGTTTATGTCAAAGCGAAGTAGACAGCCAGTAGCACGGCTTATACTTAGCGAGGCGCTTAGAATTCGTAGTTGCGAGCTTTATTCGGCGGCGGTCAGGAAATGTGGTTTTCCTTTCCCCTACAATTTCCGAAGTTTTCTTATTGGAATTGAGTTAAACAAGGCTGCCTCTGTATCAATCTTTCTGTAAGCCAACGATTTTCTAGCCTTCCTCGATATGATGTTCGCTCGTTCTTCAGCAGATATTTTAGTTGAGCGATTACGTTCATCCTGTACGCTTACAAAATAGCTTTTACAACACATTTTCATCAGTTTTGTCTTTTACAGGTGTACGAATTCCACCTCAGTCGATACCCTAACCAGCGAAAGATTGGTAAGAGTGCAAATGAAAAGTTTTAAACAAGACTGTATATAAACAATATATTATTTGGCGGTAAAAAAAAAAGCTGCAATGCGTGTTGAGTTACGTAGATCCAACTGAAGAACGGTTTTCACACCATATTATTTTCGGTTCGTAATTGTATTTTCTTCTTCACTCTGTCTGTTAATTCAGAGATTTCCGCTTGCTTAAGATTGAGCGGCATATTTCCACACAAAGAACCAGTAAAATTTGTCACGCTTTTTTGAGCGAGGGAATGAATTTCTTTATATCCGTAAGCTTCTAGTTGTTTACTTAGCTAACAATAGTGTCTTTGACTCCGTATGGGCTCTTCTTTCCGTCGGAAGTCACGTTCTGTGTGCAAGAAACGTAAAAACCATGTTATATTGCTCTTATTAAAAATAGAAAAACTGAAGTAAAGATCTGTTCCGTCTGGCTTTTGTAAATATTGTGTTTCTTTTCCTCTGCAGCTACTAAGAAATTGTAACATTACGAAGTTTGTTTGATACAGCGTAGCTGGGCTCAAAGCGGTGAAGAGGTAAGCATTTTGTACTCGTTTATTGAGCGTTTACCGTGATAATGAACGTACTATATAATAAACGTGGGTGGTTATGCTGTGAAACAGGATTTTCTTTGAAAGAGTCGTATACGAAACTATTTAGCCGGTTTTCACAAGGCCCGTTGTACTAAATCTCTTTTATAGCTATTATTTGTGCTAAATGGGTACTTGTAGGTGTACAAAAACCGTTTCGAGACTAAGACAAGTTTGTGTTTGATTTGAAATTCAATCAGATGATATTAGCAATGAGTTAAAATTCCTTTAGCATTACAAGTGATTTTTCTGGGATTCAATATGCAAATAAACACTTGAAACGTTTAGGAGACATCAAATATAGTTTCAGACGCAACACTCCTCTTTGTCATATATTGTGCTTAACAGACTTTGGCCCAAGGTCACTTACGATAACATATCAACAGAAACTTGTATCAAACAATTTTTCACTTTCTTCTTTTCAATTAGAAAATTTGATACAGTGTTTACTTTACAATGTAACATTTTGTACGACATACATGTATTATACCTTTTGTTGGATGCAACATCAATCTAAGGAGTTTTTTTTTTTCATATCCAATCAGTCTAGAAAATTCGAATGCATTGTTTCCTCTAATTGAACCTTGGTTACCAAAGAAATATCAAATCCTCTTAAGAAACACACAGAATATCAAAGGAAATTCCTGTTAACCATTGTCTTTTTTTTTTTGCTTATTATAATACTGTAAGATGTGGAGTTGTGTTTCGTAATATTTTGTTGTGTGCTGAGGAAGTTGCTCCAAACATTTTAAGTTCTGGCATGGATGATTTTGTATGAAAATAATTTGATAGAATCCTCAAAGTAGCTTGAAACATTTTGCATTCCCTTAGAGTTGCAGGTAAAACCAGGTTGTTTCTTAGCTCTTCAGTGGCGCATACAGTTAATATCTAGTGATTTTGTATAAGGCACTGCTTAAAACAGTTAAGGAAGTGTTCGTTTTCTATTGAAGGGCTAACACTCGAAATTTCATCTCTAGAAAAACTCTTTGCAATGGCTTGTTTACGTTATTAACTCAGTTGATTCAAACCAAATTCTATAACTTGAAGCTTGCTTTACATGGAACAAAGTTCGTCTAGAATGATATTGTTATTACTGGTTTGTTTCATATTTAAGTGAAGGTTAAGTCTTTGCGTAAAATAAGTATTTAAGAGTAGTTTTCATGCATATGCTCTTTAGTAAGTATCACCCATTAGATGGTTAATTGTTCTACAATGTTCTTGTAGATTAGTTTTTACAGTGCTTCAGTTTCCTTATTTCACTTAAGAGGGCATTGTTGCAATGGATTAGTTACCTTTATCCAGGAAAGAAAATTGAGTTTTCTCGTCATGTATCAAGACTGTGAAGTTCTTTGTATAATGACACTTGAAGCTCTGTAGTGATCTATTGGTGTCAAGATTTGTTTAGTTGTCAGTCTTGTGTTTTAGTGAAGGTAACACAATATTGTCAAATTAATAGAGGATAATTTCTTAGAAACCACAATGTTGCATCAGAGGGAGCTATTAACAGATAAATTGGTTTCATCAACTACTTTAATAATGAAAATTGGCCACTTTGTAAATAGTTTCTAAAGTAGATGTCTTGAGAGTTAGCCCTTCGTTAGAGTAAATGATAAAGGGCTAATGCTCAAATTCATGAACTTGGCATCAACTGTGGTTTAAGTTTCTGTTTCTTGTTCTAATTTTTTTGTTTTTGTTCTTTCTGGTTCAGGTTTACTTCCCTTCACTAAAACTAACCTGTGGCTCTGATTTTGAGAAAGAGCTGCTCAGGGAATTGCCTCTGTCATATTCTAATTTGTTATTTGGGTTGTTTATTCTCTTAGACATGCCATGCCCTTCTGTATTTTAGGCAAGATGGGTGAAATGAATTTTAAGAGCAGTAGAGCAATCTATTGTTGGATTTTCAAGAATTCCAACTGACTTTAGGTGGTTTTGCAGGCCATAAATTTAATGAATTACTGGTATTAACCATGTGCATTAACCTTCTTGATATAGTTTTCACCATGGAGACGAGTAGAATTGGATTACCCCACGGTGAAATGAGCAAAGATGAGCAGACTGCAATGTGGCATCACCAGTATCATGATTCTGGTATTATGTCAGGTGCTACAACTACAGCACATTCAATCAAGGGTGATGATGATGATGACTACATGAAAACACACATGGCATTTGAGTGGGAGCAGCCCGGATTTTCCGAGCAGGAGATGCACGCTATGAATCAGCAATTTGTCTCAACTAGGAGGTGAGTGGAATCATCAGGAGAGGGGTAATGTTTGGGTTTTACAATAAAAGCTAGTAAGCAGTGGCCTACAGCTGCCAATCAGATCTCTCAGCATGGTCTTTTTATCCTGTGCTAATACATGTATGGCAAAATCATAGGGCAAAGCTCAAAGAAGGCTTATGAAAAAAGTCATTAACTAAGTACAAACTGAATGTGAATGAATTATTGTGATATTTTGGCACACGAATAGGCAATGTGTAAATTGAAATATCTAAACTAGTATCACTGCATTATTATTTTGTACTGATCAATTGAGCATGATCTTGAATAGCTTTCCTATTTCATTTCATGTGTAATGCATTAGTAGTCTAATATGTGTTTACCATTACACAGTCAACGCATCCGTCAAGCCATGTTTCCTGAGACCCTGGAAGAAGGTGCTCATATCCCTTCCACACAGTTTGATTCAGCAGCTAACACAGCTGTCCAGCGCTTGGCTGAACCATCACTCATGCTTAAGCAAGCTGTTGTCAATCTAATTAACTACCAGGTAAAACAGTACTCTTTCACCACAGGGGCAAATTTGTTGTGGGGAGGGTGTCAGATCATACTTCTACGGTTTGGTATTTTGTTCCAAGGCTTGTTACTGATGATTTTTTATTTCCACCTTGTAGGACGATGCTGATCTGGCCACACGTGCCATCCCTGAGTTGAACAAGCTGTTGAATGACGAAGATCAGGTGTGTATTTACAAAGAAAATGAGAAACATGCCAACCTTGGCTCTAAAAAGAATCACTAAGTTCTGGAAGGAGTTTTTCAAAGATCAAAAGCATATAAAATACTTTGTCTGTAACATACAGTACAGATTTGCAACCTAAGCCTGTAAGAAGTACTTTTTCATTTATCCACGTGTCAACAATCTTTAAGGTGGTAATCCGACAAGCATCAATGATGGTGCATCAACTTTCCAAGAAGGATGCAAGTCGCCATGCCATTATGAACTCACCACAAATGGTGGCATCTCTTGTGAAAGCTCTAAACAGCTCTAATGACCCAGAAACCATCCGATGTGCTGCAGGAACTTTGCACAATTTGTCTCATCACAGGTGAGTAATATACAAAATAAAAGTTAGATGTGAATGCTATATTTGCCTATTTTACCATCCATCTTCAAGATGTCTTTATCTGTAGTGATTATTATTTAAATAATTTTTTTATGTTGCTACAGACAAGGCTTGCTCTCCATCTTTAAATCTGGTGGCATCCCAGCTCTAGTCAGGTTGCTTGGGTCTCCTGTGGAAGCAGTAGTTTTCTATGCCATCACTACCCTGCACAATCTTCTGCTCCACCAAGAAGGTGCCAAGATGGCTGTTAGACTGGCAGGAGGTTTGCAGAAGATGGTGGCCCTCCTAGGGCGTTCCAATGTCAAGTTCCTGGCGATTGTTACAGGTATAAACTTGAATTTTCAGACTAGGACATTATTGGCAATTTGAGGGGAAACAACCAAGTATTGTTTAATAAGAGAGAAAACACCAAAATCAATCAAAATTAGAAATGGCAATGCTCCCTCAAAATTATTTTGGACAAAATTTGTATGTTCAGAAAATGACACGGCATTCTTGGAAAAAAGAACTCCAGGTGCTTCTAGTAGAAGTCAAACCTATGACCTTGAGATTAGTAATTCAGAAGCTCTTCTTCTAAGCAACAGGAGACTTGGGGCAAGCTAGGCTGTTTAACAACATCCATGGTGCCAGGATAGGAATGTCAACATGTGATGCTTCTGTGCGATGATGATGTGAATGAAGATGGTGAATTGAAATCACCATTTTTAAGCCTGGTGATTTAAGTAAAAGAAGATGTTATTTAGGGAATGACATAGTCATATTTGGAGAAAAAGAATGGAGTGTTGCCAATAGAAACTAAACCTTCAACCTTCCAATAAGTAAGAAAATTCTTATTTGAAAGGTGGATTTTTAAGGAATCTCTTAATTATCTTCTACATTTTAGATGGTAGTCCACAACTTCTTATACTGAGTTTTTGAAATTGTTTAGCAAAGGTATGGAGAGTAAGCATTTCTGGCTTTTTTGTGTCTCTTACCAAAATATTGCTACATGTTCATTGTTGTCACAGATTGCCTTCATGTGCTGGCTTATGGTAACAAAGAGAGCAAGTTGATCATCCTAGCATCAGGAGGCCCTGCTGAGCTGGTGCGCATCATGAGAAGTTATACATATGAGAAGCTTCTCTTTACCACTAGCCGTGTGCTGAAAGTTCTCTCTGTGGACACTGACAACAAGCAAGCGATTGTGGAGGTGATTGTTAATACTGCTTGACAGTGCTGTTAATCTTTTCATTCCTTGGAGTAAATGATCAAACTGAAAAATGAAGTGACTCAGGGAAAGCATCAAAAGGAGAATCTTTTTTTCATTATTTTACACTCAAAACTCAGAGTTCTTATTCCACAAAAATATGTGAAAGACCATACCAGAGGATTAATGTTTGTGGAGGGGTGAAAAGAGTTTAGTCAGGGGTTTCTTTAAAAGCTGGTTACTGGAAGTCTAGCACTGCTTATAACTAAGGTTCATATGGGTCCTGAAATTTTATTTTTAGATTTTTGAGGACTAGAAAACACCGGTAAAAGACTGCAGGTCCTAGAAAGTCTTGGAAATCTGTCTAACTAAAGCAATAAAGTTTTCAAAATTTATCTTATAAGAATTGTATGTTGACTGCAACATGAATTGATTTTGAAATCTTGGTAATGACAATGTTCAAAGTTAAATTTGGAGTCCTGGAAAAATCAATCTGGGTCCTGGAAAAGTCATTGAAATTTGTTTCTGTAAAAGGGTATAGCTGTTTAGCTTGTACCCAGACTCTTGTGGTTGAATTTCACCCCACTGCCCCTTTCCTGGCAGAGTAGCATGGTACACCATCAGAAACTGCTTTTGGAAAAAGTTATGGAAACTGCTGGCATAGTTTTGATGTTGAGAGTCTTTTTTTTTTTTGGGAAATGAGAGCTACATCAATTTGAGCTAGATTACAAAATATCAGTTCAATAAAACCACCAAAGAATCAAAAATTAAATCAAAGAGTAATTTAAATCAATTATTGGTGGCAGAGAATTAAGGAGATTAAAGCAGATTGCAAGTGACAGAGTATTGTTAGATTTTACACTCAATTCTTGTAGCTAAAATTATAAGAATATGTATGACAGGTTGAAGGGAGAACAGATTCAGAATCCTATGTCTTAAGATTTAGTGAACCATCTGTAAACTAAGCTTGCTAATTTTTCCATAGGCTGGAGGTATGCAAGCACTGGCTATGCATCTTGGTCACCAGAGCAACAGACTTGTTCAGAACTGCCTCTGGACTCTGCGCAATCTGTCAGATGCTGCAACCAAGGAGGATGGTCTTGACAACTTGCTGCAGATGTTGGTGCAGCTGCTGTCATCCAATGATATTCAAGTTGTGACATGTGCAGCAGGTGTCTTGTCAAACCTGACGTGCAACAACCCCAACAACAAACAACTTGTTTACAGGTTTGGTGGCATAGAGGCACTGGTGAGGACATGTATGCAGGCAGGAGACAGGGAGGAGATCACTGAGCCAGCGGTAAGATGTCTGGCTTCTTAACCCTTTCCATCCTAACATCCGTATGCATATTCTCCATGCTGTTCTCTCTACATTTCTTAAGGTGCTGACAAGGAGAATTTGTTTAACAATCATGATGTTCTTTCATTGGTGATCATTTCCTTTATTCTCATGACCTTAATGTGTGATTCAAGGGTGATATTGTAAGGAGAAATTAGATGTTAATTTCTTTTTGGCACCAAACTGGTAAGTTACAAATATTGGAAACCACAGCCCTGAAACATTTTTTGACTAAGTAACTTTGATGTATTGATTTAGCTTTTTGTAAGCAACCCAACCATCCATTGCAATTTCCTAAACCTTACTTGTTCTTTTACAGTGCTGTGCCTTGCGTCACTTGACGAGTCGACATGAAGATGCTGAGAAAGCCCAAAATGCAGTGCGAGTTCACTTTGGCCTGCCAGTCTTGGTGAAACTTCTGTATCCACCCTCTCGCTGGCCACTCATCAAAGCAATTGTTGGTCTCATGCGTAATCTGGCATTATGCCCCCTTAATCACACACCAATCCGTGAGCATGGAGGTCTGCCTCAGCTCGTTCAACTGATGATGAGAGCCCATCAGGATATGCAGAGGAGACCGGGACAGAGTGTGGTAATTGACGGTGTAAGAATGGAGGACATCGTTGATGGCTGTGTTGGTGCCCTGCATATTTTGGCTAGGGAGGCACACAACAGAGCTGTCATAAGAAGTCTCAACTGCATTCCTCTTTTTGTGCAGGTACCACTTGTAACAATTATACTTATTTCCTGATAAATCCCTCAGTTAGTACTTGCACTATGATTGGTCAATTCTCTAGGAATTTTTTTTCAATACCCTTAAACACCTAGAAGTGATCAACATGAAACTTCTCCCAGTCATATCCTTACACTCTCCAGCAAACAGGTCATGAGAATATTCAAACTTATCAGGTAGAAGTTTTTGTCTTGATCTTGTGCCAAATTCTCATAAATAATTTACAAGGATATGTGTAGCAGCTAGAGGGGAGAATTAATAATCAGATCTTGGGAGTTGAAGGTTTGATCTAGAACTGCCTCCTCTATTTGAACCCAGCAATATACAAATATCATGCTCACTTTATTTTCTCCATCTGCCCTGCTAGTTATTAAACCTCATATTTTCCACTCAGATTCATATGGCACACACTTCACGCCATTAATCTGGGTGGAGTGACACTTACAGGCCACCATAGTTACTGGAGAAAGTCTTAACCCTTTTTACCTCTTTAGATCTTACTGTTAATCCTCCACTCTATCTGCTACATATTTCCTTTGAAATTATTTATGAGAAAATTAGCATTAGATCAAGGCGAAAGCTTCTTGTATCTGATAAGTTTGAGTATTCTGGTTACCTGTTTGCCAGATAATGTATAGATGTTTTCAAGAAGAAGTTATATGTTTTGATATACCTAGACTTTACAATTGACACTTAATTCTTAATCTTGAAACAAATGATTATACATTCATTTATAATCATAGCTACATTACACAAACACATTTTATACTTTGTCCAAAAAAGTTCTTGATTTTGTGACAGTTCCATCACAACATCTTCATCTTTTCCCTTCAGCTCCTCTATTGCCCAATTGAGAACATTCAGCGTGTTGCGGCTGGAGTACTATGCGAACTTGCACAAGACAAGGAAGGTGCTGAGGCTATTGAGGCTGAAAATGCAACAGCACCCTTAACTGACCTGTTACACTCCAGAAATGAGGGCATCGCTGCTTATGCTGCTGCTGTTCTCTTCCGCATGTCTGAGGATAAGTCGCAAGATTACAAGAAGAGATTATCAGTTGAACTGACTAGTTCTCTTTTCCGGGATGATGCTCCTTGGCCTGAGGTGAGAAGCCACTCTCATTGTACTGTATATGTTTTCTAAATATTTTTTTACCCCCCATGAGTGACCAAGACAGAATTTCTCCCTACATCATCAAAACAATATCATACAGACAAGTGATGAGAATACAGAAAAATACCAGTTAGGGGATTATTTTTGATCTGATACAAAATTCTCTGAACTAACATTATAAGAATTGTGAAGCATGGAAGGAAAATGGTTAAGATTTTTTTTAAATAACTGCTGAAGTATTTGGTAACTTTGAGATACAGAGTAAAACAGAAAAACTGCTAACCTGCTGAAGAAAACTCTCAGAAATGTTTCATGCCACTCAGTGGGTGTCATGTTTTCCTGTGGTTTCACTGTTTTTCCCACTTTGATCTCACTATCAAAGTTAACAGCAAAACTCTGCAGGGTAGCCAGCAAGTTTTTCTGTCCATCAAGGCCCAGTTGTTCATAGCGTGGATAATGCTATCCAGCAAATAAATCACTATTCAGTCAAGTGATGTTTGTAGATCGCACTGCGTTATCCACTGGGTATAAATTTCTCAAGTGGATAGTGTTACCTACTCTTTGAACAACCAGGGATAGCCCTCTATATATAGAGCTCACTTGCAAAATGTTACAGCTCAAGAAAGTTTCTAGCCCAGAGTTTTTTGATAACCAATGCTGATCACTCTTTCTGTTTTTTTTTTTTTCCAGCCAATGGATGGAGACTTCCCAGACCCAAACTACAACATGCCACCAGGAGGGTATGGTTACCCCCATGACGGGTTTGATTACAACCAGCCCATGGACTATTCTCACGAACCTGGTTCTGGTTACGATTTCCACCATGGTGATCCATCTATGCAACCTCTTGCTCACCCAGGAGGGCCACCTCCTCGAGGCGGCACATGGTATGACACTGACTTGTAAGAAGACTGGTTTGATGACTTGAATTTCAACCTTGTGCAATAGGTTGTGAACTTTTTATCTTAGACAGCTGTGGTTCCCATGCTTTTTCTTTGGATGCAACCCTGCTGCCCATTTGTAGGGCAGCTCATATTATAGTTTGGGTACAACAAAGTCCAACGCAACCGTTGTCCAAAGGCAACAATCAGCTACCACTTATAGTGTCGTGCATTGTGTTAGTTATAGTCATGTAAGCTTGCTGTTTATAGTAGAGCCATTTCAGTTTTGCTTTTTTGTTCTTTGCTAACTAACGTAAGGTTGGAAAACTTTTTGAGTGATGCTTTATAAAAGAAAACAATAGCAACAACAACAACAACAACAACAACAACAACGATCCCTTGGTTGAAGTGTTTACTAGAGCATTTGTCACTTGAATTTCTAGTCTAAACAGCAGCATTTAGAAAGTCGTGGCTGACAAGTATTTTGTGTAGTTTACTTTCGTTTGCTAACCAAATACATTTTCAAGATGTATTGTTTTTATGCACAGTTTCTAATGTTAAGCTTGTTTGCACAAAATGGGAATTTTTTTCTTCTTACTTGTCTTTTATTAAACTTCTTTTTGAACCTACAAAGTGCAAAGGATTTGGCACTTTGTTAGTTTTTCTTTCAAGCTGAGGGCTTCAGATAAAGAAACACCACTCTAGCTGTTCTGAGAACTGGAGATTCAGTTCACACAGATTAATTAAAGGGGCACCTATCCTGCTTCACCTGTCGTATTTTGTCTCTTACAGCTATTTGATGGGAATGGCAATTCTTTGTTATCATAACCTTTTTTTCGATTTCAACCTGATTCCTTTAGTGATACGTCGCTTGTGTATACAGAAAATTGATTAGAGCACCTCGAGGTTGCTGTCATTAAGTAAAAATAATGAATCCTGATTAACAATTACTCTGATAAATCAATGATTGTTTTGCTGACAAAACATATAATATGTCTTGGCTGGTTTCTGAAATTGAAATATTATCTGTCTTTTGTTCTTTCTATTTCTATTCATGAATTTATTTATATTTTGATCAGAAAAGCTGACTCTCACTTTGCTTTCATTATATTCTCCACTTTCCTCACACAAATGTACAATAAAAACTAGGTTTTTTTTTCTTGTGCTTTGAAATATTGTATTTGTATAGATTGTTATGTGGCTGAGGGCTGTTGCAGTGAATTAATTTTAGCCATTTTTAGTCTCACTAGGCAGTCTTGCCTAGATCGGTATTAAGATGATTGATATGAGAGGAAATGAACAGTGATTGATCTGCTATGTGCAATTAAATTTTCTAATCATGTACAAATCTTGTTTGTATTGATGTGTTTTATGACGGGGTTTGAAGGAATCTTCTGTCCAGTACGCTGGAAAGCGGATGAAAATGACCAGGGTTAACCCTTACACCCTTGAGAAAGACAGTCATCCAATTTCTTCTTACAATATCACCCCTGAATCACACATCACAGCCACGAGAATAGAAGAAATGATCATCAACTAAAGTGGCTCTTGATTTACAAACGATCTTTTCGTCAGCGCATTAGGAAATGGAGAAAATTTTAGAGAATATGCTGGAAAAAGTGAAGTCGTAACCGTGTTACCGTGTGTTGCTGACGAAGACACCTCCACAGTGACTCTCTCCACCCAGGAGAGGAGTGGATGACGATGGAGTGAGGGGAGGGAAGGGTTATAACCCCCTACTCACCTCCTGTCCATAAGGTAGTTGTAATTTTTACTTGTAGCTCATGCAACTGAAACCTCAGTGAGCTTGGGCAGGGTGAGTCATCTGGCTCGTTGGATGGCTCAACCTTGCGTTTATCCCTTTAACCCTCTAAGAGAGACTAGCATCTAATTTCTCCACATAATATCACCCCTGAATGACACATTTAGGTCACGATAATAAAGGAAATGATCACTGACTAGAGAAGCTCATGATTGTAAGACAAATTCTCCTTGTCAGTTCCTTAAGAAATGTAAAGAGGATAGTATAGAGAATATGTATGCTCAACCTGACATGGTTCAATGTAAACGTGCCCCAGTTCACCTCTAAGTGTTGTTATTGATGGCGGTTTTTCCTTCGTCTAAGAATGGCTCATCCCAGGCCCCAGATTATCTCTCTCTCCCGCCTCTGGAACAGGAAACGGCCCCGGGAACGATGTAAGAGAAAGAAAGGTTGAGAAAAGTCTTTCGTACATATTTCATAAAACAACTCATAAGGCCTTTGTTGAAGTCCTAAATGTAATAACTGTCCTAAATGTAATAAAGTCCTAAATGTAATAACGTTCGGTCCTAAATGTAATAAGCCTCCTATGCAATCGTTTAACTGCGCTAACATTGAGATGTCAAAGTGACAGCTGTTGCACCAAAGAATCCTCTGACCAATATTCATGGAATATTGCGGGTTCACTGATATTAATCAGCGTCTTTTTATTTGCTAAAGACGTAGGTTGAGAAACATTGGTTACAAAGCCTTATACTGATACTGATGTGCTTTTGGCATCAAATTGACGGACGCAAAAGTAATGAGAACGTTGACCAATAGCTGTCTTTATATCATTGGCTCAGACTCTTAAGTGTAACAGATTTTAACGATATACTTCTGTCTTCAGTGCTGAAGTTAACACTTCATGAACCGAATTATAAGGAAAAGGAAGTCCACCGACTTATACCTTAGACAAATTCTGGGCTCGGAAGGGCATTTTTTGTGCTGTCTTCCCTTGCCAAATTTGTACGGGTCTGCATAAAATATATTCATATGCGTTATTGACCAAGAGTGAGGTCAAAATGGCTGGATATTAGCCGAGTTCCTTTTTTTTTTTGCGTTTTTATGGACTGAGACGAAGTCTCGGTCCATAAAAAAGTAGAAAAAAACGAGGCTAATATCCAGTAATCTTGACCATACAAGATTGGTCAAGAAAGTTTATATTCTCTTGGCTTAATCATTAAAGGATTCATTGTATAGCAAAAGATTTCACTTTGATAAGAATCAAGAATGGCCCGTTTATTTCGAGAGCCGATAGTGAAAGCCAACTGTGTTTGCAGCACAATAAACTCAGGAGGATCGTTAATTTTTTTTTTTTTTATGTATATGCAAACATTGTCCAAAAGTTACGAACTTTGTAGGTTTTCTTGCGTGGGATCAATACGGGAAATCCCGAGCGGGCGAGGGTGGGCCCATCATGCCCGCTCAGGTAGCCAATCAGAACACAGGATTCACTTCATTTTGCCCGCGTGCGCTGCTAGCTATATGATAAAGTGACTTTCAGAGCAAGATATCTACTGACCAATTATATGTTATCCCATTTCACGATCACTGGTCTCGACATGTTGCCTTTTTTCCACGCAAGAGTCAAATTGAACCATTGAGCTACGACATTCAACACATGATGGTCAGTTGACGGTCTAATGAACCATTCATTTTTTTCCTTTAGCCCCTTATGACGGGTTCATCAGTTCCCGAACCGAAATATTGGGAAAAAAATATATTTTAAAGTTGATCTCAAGTTTGTATTTCATTTTTTGTCTTCATCTCTTCTCCCCGCCGTGAGGGGAGAAAATGAATAGATATATAGATGAATGAAAAAAGAAAGCTCAACAGTTTCCACTTATAGTCATATGGTACATGAACTGATTACTGAGGTGGAGTAAAGCCATAGAGGGCTAGAAATGCAATACCCTAAGTTCAAAATTGAATAAATCAGGATAGTCATTCTTAAAAATGAACTCAAATGCTTCATTAAAATCAACCGACACTGGATAACATTGATGTGCAAAATTTCAGTAACGCTACTGATAATAATAATTTTCTTTTGGATTAACATGTGACACAGCGAAATCATTCAAACTGCTCTAAAATGGTGCATCACTACTAAAGACTTTAACACGAACGAAAACATCAACAAAAGCAAGCTAGTTCATCATCAATTGTAGTCAATGTCTTCCAAAAAATTAATAATTTCGTACCAATCTATTCCATCCTATTAAGCTTCCAGCCAAGCACTAGCCCACTTTGGGCTGGAAATGATTTTCTTCAACTCGATCAATAAACCGCTTTATGAACCATGATGTCTAGCAAGTAAAAAGACGCTGATTGATATCAGCGAGCCCGTAATGTGACATGTGTACTGGTCAGCGGTTTTTTTGGTGCAACAGCTGTCACTAACATCTCAGTGTGGATGTCCGCCGTAACAACTATGCACTGAAGGAGTTGAACGATTGCATTGGTGGCTTATTACATTTAGGACTAAATGTTATTACATTTAGGAGTTTATTACATTTAGGAGTTTATAACATTTAGGACCAAATGTTATTACATTTAGGACTTTATTACATTTAGGACAGTTATTACATTTAGAACTTCAACAGCCTTAGGGGTAATTCCTATAGATGTCAGAAAAAACACTTTCCGTTATCCGGTCGGAAAGTGTCCGAACACTGCCGTGCCGTTCTTTCGTCTGCACCTTCCGTACATCGAAACGGGTTTAGAGCCCCTTGCTCCTGCACGGGTACAGATTTCAGTGTAGTAAAACCCCGCTCGCTTCAAATGTCAGAGAGAAACAAAGAAAAAAAAACCGTCGTATAGTCTGAGCTCACCTGAGTTTGAGTTTGTATTTTCAAACAGTACTACAATATTTGCTCCTTATTTATATTGAACTTTTGAACTTGAACAAGTTGAAAATCAGTGTCAACCCATTTCGTTTTGCAATTGAGAGAAAATGACCGAAGTGATTTTCGTTCCCCTTTTGAAAGTTGGAAGACTCATTTGAAATTCAAATATTTATTTCAACATTAATATTCATTTATACTCTAACTCTTGCACGTGGAAAGAGCTCACGAACTGCGAGAAACTTTAGCGTCTTCGCCAGACACTCCATGTCAGTATACACTTTGCTTCAAGCCAAATTGCTTTGGATATGGCATCTTCCGTGCAGCAGCCTGTGTCTGTTTCTTCGAAGCTGCTTAACCGCGAAGTTCAAATTCGACGTCAAGGATTAATGGATGACAAACTGTCACGTCTTTTCGCAAGGTAAATAGCCTGAATATTGCTATTTTTGATAGAAATTCAGAGTTTCCCGTTGTTTCCCGTTGTTTCCCGTTGTTTCCGTAGCAAAGTCAAATGGCAGAGTTCAGTGCGCAAAGGAATATTACTCAAAACAATGTTAAAAGAATCACAAAAAGCAGTCGCCAGACAGTTTTTATGGAAGCACGTGACTTTTGGGGCAACAGCGAGTGATTCTCATTGTATTGATGGAGCATCAATCTCTTTTTCAATCATTTATCTATCTTTGTTTTCTGTACTAACTGGATCACACCATCCCTGCTCCCCTAATATATTTTACTAAAGAAGACATTAAAAATAATTTTTACTTTAGTACCTCGTGCACTTTTAGGATTCTCTTTCATCAGATTGTTACGCTAGTATCTCGCACAGTTAGGATTTTCTTTCATTTGACTGTTACGCTAATATCTTGGGCACTTTTAGGATACTCCTTCATTCGAAAGTTACATCAGTATCTCGTGCATTTCAGGATTGACTCACATTCGATTTTTACGTCAGCGTTTTGCGCAGTTTTAGAATCCTCTTTCATTGGATTGTTGCGTCAGTATCTCGCTCGCAGTTAGGATTCTCTTTCATCCTTTTCGTCTCTCGAGTATCTCGCGCACTTTTAAAGATCTCTTATTGGATTGTTACGTCAGTATCTTGCGCACCACCTTTAGGATTCTCTTTCATTGGATTGTTACGCTCGGATCTCGCACATTAGAATTCTCTTTAATTCAATTGTTACGCCAGTGTCTCGTGCATTGTTAGGATTGTCTTTCATTCGATTGTTATGTTGGTATCTGGTGCCCTGATAGGATTCTCTTTCATTGGATTGTCTTGTTAATATCTTGTGCATTTCAAGATTGACTGAAATTCGATTGTTACGTTATTATCTTGCGCACTTAAGTTTTCTCTTCTAGCTATAGTAGAATAGCTATAGTTGGTATCTCGTGCACTTTTAAGATTCTCTTTCACTGGATTGTTATGTTAGTATCTCGTGCATTTTAGGATTGACGTACATTTGATCGTTATGTCACGATCTTGCGCACTTTTGGGATTCTCTTTCATGCTACTGCCACTTTGGTATTTAGCTCACGTTTAGGATTTTATTGGATTGTTACGTTAGTATCTTGCGCACCTTTAGGAATCCCTTTCATTTAATTGTTACACTACTTTCTCACGCGCTTTAGACTTAATTCTCTCGTGTTTAGTTGGATTTTTACGTAAGTATCTTGTGCATTGTAAGGATTGTCTTACTTTCAGTTGTTATGTTATAATTCTTTCCTTTTTTTAGGATACTTTTTAACCGGATTGTTACGTTATCATCTTGCGCACTTTAAAGATTCTTTATAATTTGTTTGCTATGTTAGTATCTCGCGACCTCCGGGATTCTTCCTCACTGGATTGTTTCGTTAGTATCTCGAGCATATTAGGATTTTCTCTCATTGGACTGCTATGTTACAATCTTGCACACTTTGAAATTCTCTTTAATTTGATTTTTACGTTTGTATCTCGCGCACTTTAGAATTCTTTTTCATTTGATTGGTACGCTAGCGTCTCGTGCACTTTAGAATTCTTCTTCATTTGATTGTTATGTTAGCATCTCGCGCACTTTTTAGAATTCTTTTTCATTTGATTGTTATGTTAGCATCTCGCGCACTTTAGAATTCTGTTTCATTTGATTGGTACGTTAGCATCTCGTGCACTTTAGAATTCTTTTTTATTTTATTGGTACGTTAGCATCACCCGCTCTTTAGAATTCTTTTTCATTTGATTGATACGTTCGCATATCGCGCACTTTAGAATTCTTTTTCATTTGATTGGTACGTTAGCGTTTGGCGTACTTTAGAATTCTTTTTCATTTGATTGTTATGTTAGCATCTCGCGCACTTTTTAGAATCATTTTTTGTTTGATTGTTACGTTAGCAACTCGCGCTCTTTTAAGAATTCTTTTTCATTTGATTGTCACGCTAGCATCTCGCGCACTTTTAGAATTCTTTTTCATTTGATTGTTACGCTAGCATCTCGCGCTCTTTAGAATTCTTTTTCATTTGATTTTTACGCCATCATCTCTCGCTCTTTAGAATTCTTTTTCATTTTGTTGGTACGTTAGCATTACTCGCTCTTTAGAATTCTTTTTCATTTGATTGATACGTTCGCATATCGCGCACTTTAGAATTCTTTTTCATTTGATCGATACGTTCGCATATCGCGCACTTTAGAATTCTTTTTCATTTGATTGGTACGTTAGCGTTTGGCGTACTTTAGAATTCTTTTTCATTTGATTGTTATGTTAGCATCTCGCGCACTTTTTAGAATTCTTTTTCATTTGATTGATACGTTTGCATATCGCGCACTTTAGAATTCTTTTTACATTTGATTGTTACGCTAGCATCTCGCGCTCTTTAGAATTCTTTTCCATTTGATTTTTACGCCAGCATCTCTCGCTCTTTAGAATTCTTTTTCATTTGATTGATACGTTCGCATATCACGCACTTTAGAATTCTTTTTCATTTGATTGTTACGCCAGCATCTCTTGCTCTTTAGAATTCTTTTTCATTTGATCGATACGTTCGCATATCGCGCACTTTAGAATTCTTTTTCATTCGATTGGTACGTTAGCATCTCGTGCTCTTTAGAATTCTTTTTCATTTGATTGATACGTTTGCATATCGCGCTCTTTAGAATTCTTTTTGCATTTGATTGATACGTTAGCGTTAGGTGCACTTTAGAATTCCTTTTCATTTGATTGTTATGCTAGCATCCCGCGCACTTTAGAATTCTTTTTCATTTGATTGTTATGTTAGCATCTCGTGCACTTAAGAATTATTTTTCATTTTGTTGTTACGCTAGCATCTCGGGCACTTTAGAATTCTTTTTCATTTGATTGGTACGTTAGCATCTCGGGCTCTTTAGAGTTCTTTTTCATTTGATTGGTAAATTAGCCACCGCAAAGAGTAAAAAGGCGGACGTTTCGAGCGTTAGCCCTTTGTCAAAGCGATTGGAGGAATTGTGGGTTGTCACGGTGTGTGGGTTTTTATGCAGAAAGTGGGAATACGGTGAAGAGAAAACAAGATAAATTAGTTGAATGAAAAGCGCATTGAACAAAAATAGCGTCTATTGTGTTATGCCTCGATCTTCGAAGCCTCCCGACACATGTAAATGAGGTGAACCAAAGTGGCAGGTGTTCTGCAGTTACTTCGGAGTCCATTTAGGCTGAAGTGTTTCGAAAGTATCTTTGCTCGAGGTGTTAGAATCATCCTCTTTTTCATGGAAAAAGGCTTTCAACTGAACGCGGCGGAGGAATTTTTCAAAGTCTTGCTTAATTGAAAATTCGTCGGTTTTTTAGGATATGGGAACAAAATTTAAGCCCTTACTGGGAACTAATTTTTCTGAATCGGAAAGTAGTAAATTTCCTGGAATGATAACAACAGTTTTGAAGTTTTCAGGCGATGAGTCGCTCATAATTTGAGGACCGATAAGTTGGCCGAGTTTTTGGGCCTTAATTTGGTGCAAATGGTAAAAAAGTTCAAAATTGGCATCCTGAATTTTGGCACGAATGGATTGTACTAAAACAACTGAACAGATTTTGGAAAGTTCAGAGCGGCAATATAGAATTTGTTGGTTGAGTTCGTAAGGTTTTTGGCACATAGCTCTGATTGTGATTCTCATAATATTACTTGAAAAAGAATTTTGGGCGCACTGAATTTGGTAACGATATTGATAAGAATGAGAAAAAGAAGATGCGTGAAATTTCACGCATTGTCAATAAACTTTATCTTTACTTTTTTGTCGTCTTCTTGTTTTTCAACAACTTCACGTTTTTTAAATTTACAGTATAAAAGTCATACAGGTTTGAATAGCTTAAGCCTTCAAAACTCAAACATAAAAGAACCGAAACAATTTTTTTAAAAAAAGTTTCTCATTAGCACGTCAACCGAACCCTAATTAGATCTAATTAGTAGGAGATTCGATACATTTTGTTCACCCTATTCATCATGATAATCATTTGCCAGAATGTTAAGAAAGATCAATCAGTGTGTTCTAAAAGCTCTGCCCTACTATATTTTTCATAATGCTAAAAATTACTCATTGTATGATTGTTATGTCTCGAGTCGTGGCATAAATTAAACTTCAAGTTCAATGTATATGATGAAACACTATTGGATATGATTCGAGATTACAATCTTGAGAAACGCGAGCTCAAACCATGCAGAAACTGCCAAATGAATGACTCGTCATACTGATATATAAGAAGGCTTTCAAGAAGTGCAGATTTTTCTTTTATTGTAATGATTGCCAATCGTTTAATCACTGTGAATGGGTGATAGAACTTTCAAGCTTTTAATACTATACGTGATGATGTAAATTTTCGTTTATTTCTTTCGACGCGTTTCGGGTTACCTCATCGTGTAGACAGGCCCTAAGAAACCTTTTTGTAAACTTTGCCTCGTTTACTAAGGATAGAATCCTAACGAACCAGACTCGATCAAACTGTTTAATTCCACTCTCGTATTAACTCAGTTATAACGGGTGTGTAGCGAAATCATTCTCTTACACTACATTCTCTACATTATGATTGGTTGTTGCTAAGCACTGATATAGACGGTTGTTCAAGGTTGCGTCGATCGTACAAACCGATCAATATCCCACAATCACGAAAGGCAGTGCTTCTAGCTCTTGATAAAAAATGATGTCTCTCTAGCAAAAAAATTGTCTCTCTTGATATAATGTTTACAGTTATTATCTGATATGTATCACGCACGAAACACAAAGTCCCCGACAACCTAATTCATCTCTTTGTATTACCCTCCTGTGCGAGATAATTAGTGGCAGTTTAGAACAAAAAATCACAATGGCATACAAAAGGGTCACAATTTAACTTGGAAACTCAATTGATTTGTTTTTTGATGTCTGTATTTTTATACAATCAATCTCTAAACCTATTTTACGCCTTGATGCTTTTTCAAAACAAAGAACTTAAAAGCAGCCATTTTCCAATGTAAAATATTAAAGCAGCGAAGTTAAACAAATCATGTAGCGAGTTTGAAAGGCGACAGTTAAATGTGTGCTACACAATGCTCATTTGAGTGCTAAAATTTGACCGTTGAAGATGGCCTCATCGTCGAAGCGTGTACGGGTGAGCTTTATCTCCGCAGAAATTGCTTTAGAAAAAATATTTGACGATGAAGACTCCGCTGGTGGGATGGGCATTGGAGAAGGAAGTGATCTAGACCGGCAGCTGGAAAATGAGAGTGGGAGATCGAGGTGAGAAGTCAATATCGGCCATCGCGAAACGCTGCGGAAGCAATTTTCTTTAAACTCGCATGCGTGGTTAAGAGTGCTTTGAAACAACGCGATTAAGATAAGATGTACCGTCACATAAAGTAGTGAAACCAGTGTTTTTCTGGAGGCGAATTTATGCGGTGGAAATTTTTTATTGAAAATGAAAACAGAGACTTTTGAAAATGTAAAAAGTGTGGTCAATAGAAAAAGAACACCTATTTCTTTGACCCAATAATTGCGCAAAATTCAAACCTTCCTTTCAACTTTTTTGATTTGTAGCGATATTTCACGAAGAAGATAAGATCTTTTCTGCTGCCATTCGATGGAACACAGGAATACCGAAAACTGTTGTCGAAAAAATTTGATTATTTTGAAATTAAATTAACGAGTTTCTCGTCAAAATGACACACTTAGAAATGTGTTATTTCATTTGCGGAGTTAAAGAAAATTTTCTTTAGGTTTTCGGCAAAGCTAAAATTTTTAAAAATGTGCTGCTGGAGCTGACTTCAATTCTCGATTGAGTTTTCTTTTTTCTAAAAAGACGTGACTTGATTTGAAGAAGTTGGAACCTAATTGTGAAATATCTCGGCTATTAAATCTAAAACCAATTTTACTTGAGTGATCAAACAATTGACACTTTTCGATTTAAAATTTCTTCGTATAAAGAAATTACGTCCCAAATATAACATTTCTAAGATCAGAATTCACAAAAAAAATTTAAAGAAATTAGTAATTTATGATCGATGGCTTCGATAATAAGTTCATTCATGCTCGGATAAGATTAAAACTTAATCAGATGAAAAATACCAAGCATAGGGAGCTATTGCAAATAAAACAAAAATGAAACTCGTTACTGTTACAAATAGTGAATCTATTTCACGAATTCAGAATTCAGAATTCAGTGCATCTCGCGCACTTTAAAATTCTTTTTAGTTTGATTGTTACATTAGCCTGAGCATGTCGCGCTTTTTAGAATTCGTTTTCATTTGATTGTTACGCCAGCATCTCGCGCTTTTTAGAATTCGTTTTCATTTGATTGTTACGCTAGCATCTCCCGCTCTTTAGAATACTTTTTCATTTGATTGTTACGCTAGCATCTCCCGCTCTTTAGAATTCTTTTTCATTTGATTGTTACACTAGCATCTCGCGCTCTTCAGAATTCTTTTTCATTTGATTGTTACGCTAGCATCTCCCGCTCTTTGGAATTCTTTTTTATTTGATTGTTACGCTAGCATCTCGCGCTCTTCAGAATTCTTATTCATTTGATTGTTACGCTATCATCTCGCGCACTTTGGAATTCTTTTTCATTTGATTGTTACGCTATCATCTCGCGCACTTTGGAATTCTTTTTCATTTGATTGTTACACTAGCATCTCGCACACTTTAAATTCTTTTTCATTTGATTGTTACGCTAGCATCTCCCGCTCTTTAGAATTCTTTTTCATTTGATTGTTACGCTAACATCTCCCGCTCTTCAGAATTCTTTTTCATTTGAATGTTACATTAGCATCTCGCACACTTTAGAATCCTTTTTCATTTGAATGTTACACTAGAATCTCGCCCACTTTAGAATTCTTTTTCATTTGAATGTTACTCTAGAATCTCGCCCACTTTAGAATTCTTTTTCTTTTGATTGGTACGTTAGTATCTCGCGCACTTTGGAATTCTTATTCATCTGCTTGTTACGCTAGTATCTCGCGCTCTTTAGAATTCTTTTTCATTTGATTGCTACGCTAGCATCTCCCGCACTTTGGAATTCTCATTCATTTGATTGTTACGTTAGCATCTCCCGCACTTTGGAATTCTTATTCATTTGATTGTTACGCTAGCATCTCGCGCTCTTTAGAATTCTTTTTCATTTGATTGTTACGCTAGCATCTCCCGCACTTTGGAATTCTCATTCATTTGATTGTTAGGTTAGCATCTCCCGCACTTTGGAATTCTCATTCATTTGATTGTTACGCTAGCATCTCCCGCACTTTGGAATTCTCATTCATTTGATTGTTACGCTAGCAACTCGCGCTCTTTAGAATTCTTTTTCATTTGATTGTTACGCTAGCATCTCGCGCTCTTTAAAATTCTTTTTCATTTGATTGTTACGCTAGCATCTCGAGCTCTTTAAAATTCTTTTTCATTTGATTGTTACGCTAACATCTCGCGCACTTTAGAATTCTTTTTCATTTGATTGTTACGCTAGCATCTCGCGCTCTTTAGAATTCTTTTTCGTTTGATTGTTACGCTAGCATCTCGCGCTCTTAAGAATTCTTTTTCATTTGATTGTTACGCTAGCGTATCAAGTGAAAAAGAATTCTAAAGTGTGCGAGATGCTTGCGTGACAATCAAATGATTACCAAAGTAAATCTTCCCCAACATTTAAAAATTCTCTTAACAATGACATAAATTCTAAAGAGTTTGGAAAGAGATGTGTTGCGCTATTTCTTGGTGTTTCAAGACTCTGGAGCGAAGGGATTTGGTGGTAAGTCTCCAAAAATCCACGTGGCCATGTTAAATAATGGAATCACGTCCCAAAAATTTTAAATTCTATCACAATTTATCACAACAGCACCATTGCTAGCCTCTGCTCTTGCAGAGTTCCGCACCTCGACTCAATCGAACTTTGAGATGGAAAGCCACAGAGACGAAATAAATGTCACGTGTTGGCTCCATTCGAAAACATGCCACGACTCATTTACCTTCCTTAAGGATTTATTAAAAGGAAATGTTTTCCAAAAGATAGCTTACACATTAGAATTCTTGTCCATTTGATTTCCTTATGCTACAAATTACTCATTGCATGATTGTCATGTCTCGAGTCGTGACATAAACTAAACTTAAAATTCCATGTCTATGAGTTAACATGAGCGGATATGATTCGAGACTTGTATAATCTCGAACCTTGTACAAGCGAACCAGAACCATGCAGAAACTACAAAATGACTGACTCGTCATACTGATATAAGAAAGCTTTCAAGAAATGCTTTTTTTTCCTTTTATTGTTATGATTGCCAATCGTTCAATCACTGTGAATGGGTGATAGAAATTTGAAGCTTTAATACCATACGTGATGATGTAAATTTTCGTTTATTTCTTTTAACGCGATTCGTTTTAAGCTTAGAATAATTACTGAAACATGCTGCAGAAATTACAGCAATTACCTAAATACATGTTATTGTGTGTTGTCACATTTCGGGGATCATACAATTAGCACTAAGCACATACAATTAGCACCGTTAGACGTAAAAATTGACAAATTTTAACCGTTAGTCGTAAAAAAAGTTAACCGTAAAAAATATCTCTGGTGGAAACAATGGAAAGGTTTTAACCGTTAGCCAGAAATTGGCCAAAATTTTAACCGATAGCCGTAAAAGCCATCACCCCATTGAGACCCTCCACTAAGCTTTAAAACACAATTCTGCTCCACGTTCTCCGGCGTAAGACAACCCACAATAATGAACTCGATTCCTTCCACTCTTCAAGACCTGCAGGAAACAAACGGGAAGAAAAGTCTAATGAATTTACACAAATACCACACGACCTATCTAATCTTATATCTTATAATTATATCTCACCACGATAAGCAAATATGAGATGATTTCAGACGCTTTCTTATCTGTCGTCATTGGATTCGTGAAATATCGCTACAAATCAAAACAGTTGAAAAGAAGGTTCGAATCAGTTTTGCGCAATTATTGAATCCTCTTTTTTCGAAACACTCTTAACCAGGCATTCGAGTTCAAAGGAAATTGCTTCCACAACAAAAAGAGGGCATTGCTGCCACGTAACAAAAAAAAAAAAGACAGATAAATAGAAATTTAAACTTGTTTATAACAACTTAAATCATTTTAAAATCTTGTGATAGCTTTGATGCCAATTAATGTCCTCTTGCTGAAACCGACCTCAGTTATTGAAACAAAGCAGTAAATAACCGTTTTAAGATGGCACTGTAATGTTTTTTTTTCGTTCATTTTTGACTAACAAACACATTTTGTTTCAGAGTCAACTTGCTAATCTACAACAATTGCCTAAATACATTTTATTGCGTGTTGTCATATTTCGGGGATCATACAACCAGCACTTAGCTTTAAAACACAATTCTGCTCCGCGTTCTCCGGCTTTATAAAACTTACAATAATTAACTCGATTACTTCCACTCTTCAAGACCTAAACAGAAACAAAGAGGAAAAGAAGTTTAATGAATTTCCACAAATACCACACGACCTATCCAAGAACTAGGTCTGATTATTAGTGCTTGCTATTAGGGATACGAATGAGGGTAGACTGCAAATTTCTGGAATAGCGAACTCAGTCTTTCTCCAACTAATCGGGTTACCTCACCGTGTAAACAGGCCCTAAGAAACTTAACTCTCAGTTAACTCGTTAATAAAGATCTTCTTCGTCAAGTCGCAATCGTGAGAGAAAGTAAAAATTGTGAGTCTATTCTCAAGTCCTAGCTACAGAGAACTTTAAGGCCAGTGCTCTTGAAAATATGAATAACATCCTTATTTCTTATTCTTTCCTCTCTTGCCTAACTTACGTGTTTTACAGATAATTTAACAGAGAATCGCTATATTGACGGTACTAGAGTAAGCTTTAGCTAAAATATTTCACTATCATCAATTTAAGTTACAGAAAACTTCAATTCATAGCCAGCAATAGTTAGAACGTCAATTCTTAGTCGTACCTTTCATCGTGTTCCGTGGGAAAATTTCGGCTTGGTTGAATACTGTGACTTATATTCTCGCTTGCCCATCTCCTCTCCCCATTCGCTATCGTTCTGTTGGCTAACACGGCACGTTCATCATTCTCCACGGGTTCCCTTTGCATCGCAGGTCTGCTCATGAGGAAATAGATGGTCATCAACGGTACGATGACACAGAGTAGGCTGAAAATGTATTGAATAACAATCATGTTTGCCTGTATAATTTTTTTCCAAGCAGAGATGGAACAAGGACAACTTTCTGAACTGTTGATGCAGATGAATCATCTGAATAAGTTGGAAGTTATGAAGAATAAGTTGCAGTTACCGTAACTTATTCACACTCATCTGTAATATTTGACGCCCCCGCATGCTCGCCGCCTACGCTGAAACTGTCCTCACAGAAGCGTGAAATCCAAACAACGCTCCTCATAAAAAATTGAAAGATATAGATATAGGGACAGTCAAATGATTACTAAACAAATTAACGATCGACTTTATAAAGTGTGAATAACAGTATTCGAAGAGGAAAATAAGCTTACGATCCCGTTATTAAATGCATGGCAAATGTTTTAATGGGGCATGTCATTAAGAGGACTGTTGCTGAGCTCCAGCAGCACAATTTTTTAAAACTTCAAGAAATTGATAATTAAACTCCTCAAGTGAAATAATACATTTTCAAGTGCGTTATTTTAACGAGAAACTCGTCAATTTGAATTTCAAAAGGACCAAATTTAGGATAACAGTTTTTTCGGTATTCCTGTGTTACATCGAGTGGAAGCATAAAATATTTTCATTTTACTTAAAGAATTATTAAATTACATTACACTTAAAACCAAATTCCTCGTCCAGAGAAATAACAAAGAATTTCTTGCGTCATGTTCAGCCAGACTTTGAACTTTTGCCCACAAACTTGTTTGTGCGAATTGAAAACATGGCGTTACATAAACCAGCAAAATAAAAAACCATCGCAAAGTAATTTAGCCGTCGAATTATACCAATGTCCTCTTGCTGAAACCGACCACAGGTGTTGGAACAAAACAGTAGATAACAGTTTTACGATGGCACTGTAATGTTTTTTTTCTTCGCTCATTTTTGACTAACGAACACATTTTGTTTCACAGAGTCAACTTGCTAATTTACTGAACTCATTTCGAGAACTAAGTAATCCCTCAATTTGCCATCAGTTTCCTTATTGCCCTTTTTTGTCATCCACAACAACAAGATAATTTATCTTTTGAAACATCAGCCAAGGTACTCCTGGGACACCTGGGATACCAGGTGTACCTTGCCAGTTAAACGAAAATAAGATAGAAATAATGGCATTGTGTGTGATGAATTCACACCTGCAAAGGGAAATAAATCAAGAGTCACGGTATTTTGAAAAAAGAAAATCTGTTATCGAGAAGGTGACCCTGAAACTGAAAAAGGATTTCAAACAAATTTATTGATAGGAAATTGAAATTTGCTTTTACGACTTTGATAAAACTGATAAAATATCTTAGATTCTAATCAAATATAAAAATATAAAGCCTAAATTTAAGATTCCACAAAAACCGATACGAAGAACACCCATTAGGGACTCACAGAAACCTTGGCGGCGACGGTAACAAGAACGTAGGAAAACAAAACAGCTATTGAGCAAAACAATGACACAGCGCGCGCGCCTTAAAACTTGAAACAATTCTCAAGCGTCCCAAACAAAACAAAAACGTGAAATCACCAAGTTTTACGTCCTTTTGGCAAAGAAACCTCGACAGAAATTTATTCAATTACAGCATAAATTGCAAGCGCAAATGCACACCGTACACAGTTTCTTAAAATTGTAACTTAACATGTTACATATTTTCTTTGCTCTTCCTTTTCCGATATCTGTTTCCAGCGACGTCCACTTCTGATCGTCATCACTTTGTCAGGCATTGTGGCGCATTTCGCGGGACAAAAACTGAGATTTTAGAGGGCTTAAATTTATTTTAGCCCGCTCACACGCTGGCGTGATTGTTCGAGCTGTTTCATTGTCATTTTTTTTCCAGTTTTTATTATCCTAATGCCCTTCAAATGCATTTCATATTTATAATTCTATAACAATTCGCATCAATATTTCTTTGGAAAAAGTCTTATAAACATTATCATCCACATAAAGACAGCACAAACTGTTATTATCATTATCCAGAGCCACATGGAGCAGGGCGTCTGCGTCAACTCTTCGAGTCTTTCCGATTCTCTTTTCAGTTTTTCGAAATTGTTGTCTGCAAGTTTTGTTGAATTCTCCAGTGTCTAGATGAGAAAAATGAAAAAAATCATTTCAAAGCATTTTAGAAACTTCAGAAATCTTGCTCACTCGCACTTCGATGTAGCCTGCAGAGCAGGGGTAATTTTGGTAAGCGATTTGCTTCGCATTTTCTTGGTTGTTAAACAAATTCTCCTTGTCAGCACCTTAGAGAATGTAAAGAGAACAGAAGGGAGAATATGCATGCAGATGTTAGCGAGTAAAGGGCTAACAATCATCAAGAGCTTCTTTTGTTGGTGATCGTTTCCTTTATTCTCATGACCTTGATGTGTAATTCAGGGGTAATATTGTAAAGAGAAATTAGACGCTGGTCACTTACGGCTGAAAGGGTTAACCTCTTACACCCTAACATCAGTATGCATATTCTCCATACTGCTCTTTATACATTTCCTAAGGTGCTGACAAGGAGAATTTGTTTAACAATCAAGAGCTGCTTTAGTTGGTGATCATTTCCTTTATTCTCATGACCTCAACTTGTAATTCAGGGCTGATATTGTAAGGAGAAATTAGATGCTAGTCAAGGTTGAAAGGATTAAGGAACCTGGAGTAACAAAGAGAACTACATGCTCTTCTCACCCAGTTGCATTCAGAGAAAACCCACCTTTGAATCCTCTTTAATAATATTACCGGCCATGAGTGATGTATGCTTCAAGCTCTGTGCCATTCTGATCATTTCCTCTGCAATATTTTCCTGCATATTCTGGTGATGTTGTAACACTGTGTCTATGCTCCCATCTTTGGTTTCTCTTTTATCACCTGTTGCCCTGAAATGAAGTGCAGCCAAGGAGAATCAGATCTGACTATAAACATTATATATGCTGTGTGTAATTTACTGGCTAGCCTGCAGAACAAGTATGATTTTTTTCCTTTCTACTTTTCAGGTGAGGGAAGGCAAGTGGGAGGTAAACTTGAAAGGCGAGACTATACTAACATTCACTTCTTCAACTTGCATATGAAGTTGAAATCACTGTTTTGTCCTTTCCCTATTATGAAATTACATGTGATCTATTGTTGAACAGACACACCGCAAGACAGAAACTATTTGTAAATTGTATACTTATATGCTTTTCTAATACATGTTGATCTTATTAATATAAGTTTTGTAAATTAAAAAGGATACTTTAAACTTATTTGTAAATCTGTGTTATGGGAACAATAGTACCAAATATGCAGTTGATTAAACTTGTGATTATTCATCAATAAGTAATTATAAATCATTCAAAGCTTCATTCTAAATGACAAAATAAATTTTATAGATGACACTGTACAAATAAAGCAAATGACTGTTCTTACCTCTTCCGCAAGCCCAGAGGATCCTTCTTGTCACTGTCTGCATTTCAAGGAGAATTAATAAACAAAATTTTTTTTTTAACAGTTACAAGGCTCATAGATTATATACTGATAATTCTTGTGCAAGGGTGAATCCAGGAATCTTTTGATGGGGGAAGGGAGGGGGAGGTTCCAATACCACAGCCTTGATAAACCAAGAACCATTTAAAGAGAAGTAAATATTCAATACTTCATATTGAGTAGCCTGTCATTGCAAAAACTTGGTGTCAGACTAGTGGTAAAAAATTCTGTTACAGTCTGGTACAGGGGGAGTCCAGACCCCCCTCCCTCACCCTCTCTGACCCTTCTCCTAAATTGGAATCAGATAAATGGTAAAAGAATCCACTGTTCTGGAGTGGGAAGCCAGTCTGCACCCCTACCCCCACACTCACTGACCATTCTCCTTCATTGTTGTTGGGCAAGAGGTGAAAAAAAAATCCACTGGTCTGGAGTGGGAAGGGGGGGTGGGTCAGATGTTTGCACCCCCATACCCCTGCCTTGGGCCTGCCACTGCTGTATCATAAAAATAAAAACTTTAGAAGTTTGTTCTTACCAGTTCCTAGCAGTTCATTTCTCATTTCCCTATTTATCTGTGATTTTGCCTTGATATGTAGTTCTTGTCCTTTATTTAATGGCCGTCCTGCGTCTCCTGCGCGGTTAGTTTGGGTGGGTGGCTGACTCAATGGTCTCACCAACTGCTGGCTGGCAATCAGCTTCTCAGTTGGTGATTTCTAGAATAAAACCCCAGCTAATACTTAATTGATAATCATGCAGCAGCCATTATTAAATAAATTTGCATACTAATTTCCTCCTAGCACAGTGATCAGGCTCTAAGCTACACTGAACCTGTGCATATAAGTTAAGCTTACTACCTACTGGACTACAAATTCATATGCTGGGAGCTAGATAAAGTTTGAAAATTCATTTTTACCCCCATTAATGTATCTTATCACAAAGATTTTCCATAGCTAAGTATGGCAGGATTTATGTGCCTGAAAAAACAAAAGTCAATATAATCTTCATGGAGAGTGTTTCTTTAGTGCCAAAAAATATTGATTTAAAGTTCAACTCAGTCACTGTTAAATCCATTGCCAGTCTTACCATTTTATGAGTTTCAATGAAACCTTTCAGAAACTCCACCTTCTTGGTGTACTCATTCATTGCATCAGGACTTGGTTTGCTGTTAAATAAGATTAAATTTCAAGAGAATGGCAAAGCCACTACACTGTTTATAAAGAAGTATTATTGAAAAGAACAAAAGGGGTAAGTTTCTAAAGAAAATGTCAGTGGTGATGCATGGGTGGGAGAGTATAACAGGGTAATTTAGTGTTATCAACTGAGTTGATAATGTAAATTGGCCACCGTAAAGAGCTTTAAAGCTAATGTCTTGAGTGTCAGCCCTTTGTCTTTTGCTCAGATGAAGAGCTAATGCTTGAAACATCAGCTTTAAAACTCTATACAGTGGCCAATTTAAGTTGTCAACTCAGTTGATAATACTTAATTCCCCTGTTAGTGAAAAGACACTGGTTCTCTGATGGAAAGCACAAAGGATCAGAGGTTTGAAGCATCTCTCAAACATACAATCAGGGAGTTGCATGGTGAGAAATAGAGAGCATAAAGACAAGCTTTATCATTGAGCCCCCAGAGTTACTTAATATTAACATCTCCCACGTATTGTTCCACTGAATTACATCCCATCAGCTGATGGGCACTGATACCAGATATAGTTGTTGTAATTCCATTTTTCATGTCTAAAAAAAATTGAGGTAGAGATAAAGGACAACAGATATTCAGCCCCCCCCCCCCAAAAAAAGTTTTGAATCAAACTAAAATTTGAGCTTTAACATAGACATTCCAGTCTACAAGAGACCCTTTTCTTGATAAAAATCAAATTATATTTGGTTTATTTGCCAGGAGATGTGTAAAGGGGAATCTGGTTAGTATTTTGAAGTGTTTTTAAATACCCACTTGCTTGATTTCCGTAGTTCGGTGACTTGTCTCTGGAGGGTTGATACATACTGTGAACATAAAAGTAATTTTTTTTAACTGTGAACATCAGTGTGCATATTCTCCATACAGTTCTCTACACTTTCCCTTTGGTATTGACAAGGAGACTTTGTTTTACAATCAAGAGCTCCTTTAGTTAACAACCAATTTTGATTTTCTCATAACCTCCATATTTGATTCAGCAGTATTGCTGTGAGGAGAAATTACGTGCTGGTCACTCTCGGGGGTTAAAAAGTTTAAAACGTACTAAGCATGGCCAATTTGATTCCATTTTGATTTTAGTTATTTGTCAATTCAGTCTTTTTTTGGTGCAATTTTTCCCTTCCACTGATTTCGTATAGCTGCGAAACCTCCTTTTGCTCCTCTTGTCACCACTGTATTGAATCATTAAAAGGTTTGATACTGGGATGTGAAAATTTTTTGGTTATTTGGTTTTGATTGATTGTTTTGGCAGTTTTCCGATTTTTAATGACTTTTTCTATGGTTTTGCAGTTTCTTATATACCCTAATACCTCCCTCCCATGTATATCATCTGGCAAGGCCCCTTACGTTTATATTTCTAGTAATTTTTATAAGCAATGAATGATAAAAAAAATGATGTTGCAGTAAATAGTTTCCAGGTTTTATTAATACGTTGCACCAATAGGGTTATCACTTGTTTTCATAACTTTTATTGACTGAAATCAAGAAATGGTTTCTATATATTTTTTTTCTATCGCCTTAGGTCAAGCATTTCTCTTGTTTATTTCATTAAAAAGGAGGAAATTTCTCAAAGCGCTGAAAGCAAATTGTTTCCCTGTCTGTGGGAATAGCCGCTCACGATGAACCAGTAAACACGGTACAAATTGTATAAAATCAATCACTGTGATGTAAAAGATCATGATGTACGTGAAGTCGTTAACAATAATATTTTGGAATAGAAACGTTTTCAGAGAGGTGAATTAACATTAGTGATGTAATCTTACCCGATCTAGTCTCCAGTTTACGTTCTCTTTATTTTCTTGAGTCTCCTCCGCCATAGCTTCACATCGTTCTAAAAGTCGCCGAAAATTTATTTCCAGTTTCGAGGCCGCCATGTTGGCAACTTTAAATTTACATGGGTATAAGCTTACTTGTAGTGTATCACATAGAATTGTGGTTCATCGTGTAGGCTCACAGCTTAGTTGAGCACCGGAAGATTGCTGACTGTTTCTCGGCCAGCCTCTTTCCTATAATGACGAACTCAGTAGAGGTGTGAAAAATGGTATGTTTGGTATAAAATTAAGGGTCAGGATTTGAAGCACGGATAGCACACCTCTACCCCCCTCCCCTGGGGCTGTACTCGATTGTGGATATGGCAGGCCTATTGCGAAGTCACGGACTCCTGATATAAGAAATGTGTTTAACATTTGGACACCAACATCATTCCGTTTTCAGGAAATACGAATCATATGAAAGGGTGGTTACAGCCCAATGCCTCATTTTTCGCAGTTTTGATTGTTACGTGGTTACAACTTCCTCAACTCATCACAAGGCAAGGCAAAGAGTAACAAGCCTCTATAATTACTGAGTTTTTCTCACCCCCAGAATTCTTATAATTCGAAACGAAAATCACTGATACCCTGAATTCCGCTCAGTTTTCTCTCAATGCCATGTGGTTAACTTTGCTAAGACGTAGGGATTAATTGGAATCATGCGGAATTTTTAAGTATTCTCGTCCGTGTGCGGCGCTCGATCAATTATCACGTATTGCGCGACATCTCTCGAGAGCGTGACAACTATACCATCTTAACTTAAAATTTACATTCAGATTAGATCTCTTTTAGCTTGCTCTTGGGAAAATCTTACTTTGCTCGAGGCAGTTTCTTAAAATGACCACATACTTTAAATATACAGATAGGGGCATGCCTTAGCATGTATTCTGGTGAATAAATATTCGGATGTCTCAGAGGTAGTTTGTGACGTGTATTTCGGTTACGTCAATCAGAGAAATTATGAAACAATGTTTTTATATGAATCGATCTCCAAGTATTGTGCGGGTAGAAGAGAACTGTGTCTGTACTTGTCAGTTCCGTTTTTTCACGCCCGTTCTTTTAAAGAGACCTGTGTTTTCAGAAAGGTTTTAGATCCGTCGCAACCAGGAGCAATTCGCTGTACTTATCCTGTTTACGTACTTGTGAAATTCTGAGGACTTCAGCATTACTCGAGAAATCAAGGCGAGTATACTTGGTCTTAATAGCAAAGCTGGTTACACCGAATGCAGTCAAAATGTGTATTTGGTTATATTTTGGCTATGATATTGTCGAAAATATCTATAAATATTTCCCTATGCCAAGGGCCGATCGATGCGTTATGCGTGCAAATATGATAACAGTTAAAAAATTGTATCTATCATTCCACAGGCAAAAAATGGCTTCCGTTCCGATAAGTTCAGCGTATGTGAAGCAGTTGGAGAGAAATTCCATGTCGGAAACGAAAGCACAAAGTAATGGTACTGAACTGGCAAAATATGAGAAGAATCAGGATATTGCACAAGAAAGAAGGCCTTTTTCTAGTTGCATCTGTAATGTGCAAACGATGTTGCAATCTTCCCTCCAGAGTCTGCCATTTTTCTCATCAGCGCCAAGTGAACAACGGTTTAAAGAGTGCGTGGATCGTCCCTAAGCACGGATTTGCAAGATACGCTAAATTTTATCTGAGTGGAAGTGATTACGAAGCATTTTAACAGGGAAGAAACACCTTTTTCATTTTCGGTCTCCTTGACTATCGAATCCTTTCAAAATATACGTGACCTCTTTCATGTATGTGTCAATTGTGCGAAGCGCTGAAAAGCCTGACTAAACAAAGTGGCACGTGAACCTAAATAACAGCCAATCTTTGATCTTCTCATATGAGGAAGTCGAGATCGGGGTAGACGTCACGCCAATGAGATGCTCCCTTGTAATCAAAGGTTCAAAATCACAACATGTGTTCAGGATTCACGTGTAACAATTTGACATGTTTTATCTCGGAAATCAGTTTGAGGAAAGACTGAATAAATCGCGGTTATCATGAATTCTCCAGTGGACATCCTGGAAGCCAATTTCTGCATTTTGCACTCGGTTCAAGCAGACGCTAGAATTATAAGAATCATCTCAATATCCCAGCGCGTGGGAGGAAACATAAGTTGCTCGTTGCGTAAACAGCAACGGAAATCCTATATGCCTGTCTTGCAAGTAAGCGTAGCAAAGAACTGTATGCATTATGAATTATGAAGTTAGACGGCATTTTGCCGAAAACATTCATCCTGGCGATGATTAACAATAAAATAATTTTATAGTCGTTTACGTTGTGTTTGGTTACAGTAAATAGTGACAGGATTATGGTGTTTCTATTGTATTTCTAGTCAACCCTGTTGTTGTGGTCGAAAAAAAATTAGATCAATATCCCGTAATGCAGACTTAACAAACAAACGTAATTGTTTCTCAAATCAAGCGAGAACAATATCTATTTTTCATGACTATTGCATGACGGATCTGGGTGCTGCTCCGAGACAAAGGCTGTCTGTCATTAGGACATTTCAGAGGACGAGAACGATCTCTGTTCCCGTCGCTTTCATTAAGTGCATGCGATTGATGGAACAAGTGTTGTCAAATTGATTTCGGAAAACGTTGACGTTTCCAGCCAGTTTTTTCCTGACGCTAATTTCTAATTTCCAAAGACGATTGTCGGTTCCAAATCGAACAAAAATTCAGGAGTTGCTCTGCAAGAAGGTCAGGTAAGAAGCAAAGTAAAATGTACTCTTTACCTTAGTTGACCCTCTGCCTCAACCGATAGGCTCTTGTAGCGTCAGGTCTTTTATTTAGACTATTTCTTTTACAAGGAAAAGAATGGCATCTGTGCCAATTAGTGTCGCTTATGTGAATCATCTTCATACGGATACTTCGCCTGGTGAAAAGACGCAAGTCACCAATTTTACGGAAGTCACTGGAAGGGACAACATTCAACTTGAAACACAGCGAAGATGGCCTTTCCATATAAAAGCTCAAACGCAGTCACAAACACCACAGTCTTCGCCCCAGAAGTCATCCCGTCTCATTTCGAAGTGAACTAAATCACAAATTACGCTTGCCTAGATGATGGATCATCACGGTGTAACATAATCCTGAGTTTAAAGTTCTGGAAAGCGGTTTGTCGTGGATGTGTGTGCAAAGCTTAAACATAGACCTGAAAAATTAGGCTAGAAATTTGACTTCTTAGTCAGACACGAAAATTCATCCGAGGTTTTGAGTACGTGATCACTTGTGTTTAATCTCGATTGCGTAACAAATTTACCTGCAAAAGAGACGTGATAACGTACATGTTCCTTAAGTTCGTCACGCGATCTGGCCGTTGAGTGACGAACCAACTAGAAACTGTTCACTGCGGCAACGTCCATGTTCGCCAACTGAGATGACAAAGATAATTCAAAATTGCCCTTTCTTTGGGTGAATCACGAATTTTAAAAAAGGAAAGTTTCCGTCGCACGATCGAATATCCCGAGCGAATGACGCTTTATAAATTGTTAGTAAAAATTATCATTTAATCCCTGAGGATATTTTACAAGAGGGTGTTGTGATAACTTCAACTGAAGCATAACAAAATGAAATTCCTTCTTATTCTTTATTTATCTCATCCCTTTGGTCAAAACACTTTGCCAAGTTGCTCCTTTGGTCAAATGCCTTTAATAGGATAATTCTCCCTTTTTTCCTAAACCATCCAATCATTAGATATAGACAAAAAGAATCGTACTGAATTTTCTTTTTAAGCTTTCAGATCTGAAATCAGACTTCACACTGACTTTGGCTTCTCTTAATTTAACTTTGAGGAAACCGGTCCTGAGAAATAATTCTATATGCTTTTTTTAACTTTTATGTGCCAAAAAGTGCTCCCTGTTTTTCCTCTTTTGATTAAAACTATACGCGAAAGAAAGTGTAAAAAAATTTTAAAAGGAGAAAAATATGTACGGGTAAGGACTTGAGGATCGATTTGTTCTGGTCGCTGATAGCTTGCCCAAGGTATGCGCAACCTACTGATACTGATGTGGTTGTTACTGATTGAAGTTCAAACGCATAAATGACTTCACCATTCACAACATTTTGATCTTTAATCATATACAAGTCGATTTCATGTTGCCGCGCGACCGTTAAAAAAAAAAATCACAGAATTGCTGTAAAAACGCGGTACGAACAAAAAAAGTAGCATGACACATCCCCAATGGTGAGCTTAAGTACACGCATAGACAACATAATGGCCAGACTGATGGTCCCAGATTGCCAAGTATTTATTTACATTTTCTAAGCTCACACTAACACTGCTTGTCTTAACTGACCATGGATATAGTCAATCCAGTGACCCTCATAGATATAACTATTTACGTATATTCCATAAAGTCAAGTATACAAATTAGAAATATATCGGACTGGTCATATGAAGATGAAGACGTGTTCATTTTCAAGATGACAAGTGGCCAGGTAAGAAATTGAAACTATATCTTTTCAAAAAAATTTGCCCAAGAACTCCGCGTTACAATTAAGACACGCCGACCTGGCTAGCGATTCATCCTTAATGGAAAAAAAAAAACAGAATCAAAACGACAAATTCCTAACCAATGTACCTCTGCTTACAGACCGTTCCAGTGTCTATATACAAATAAGGAACCTGAAGATTCCTTCCGCAACAAAGATGTTCAAAATGATCATTCGAAAGTGCGGTCGGCTAGAGAGCTTCTGACAAAGACGTTTGCGTGACTTTTTAAGTTTGCGTGACAAACAAATGAAAAGCGATACCTGCAGGGCCAAAACCTTAACTTCTCACGGACCGTTCCTTTTCCTAAAACCAACAACCCTAAAGACTGAAAAGTTTCCCCACGACTCTTGAGTGCAAGTACAAACAAAGCAACCTTTTATAAAAGTTAATCCGAGTTATTCGAATTCATCCAAATTGCATAGCGTTTTTCGAAGTTTGCAGGAGCTATATCAGTATTTAGAGCTATTTTAGCAACGTGCAAATCTATCTGCGACTTAGAGGAGTCTACAAAATACTACTTTGGCAAGAGAGAAAAATGCAATAAAAGCAACGTTAAAATTGTTAGGAACAACGGTAGCCTTGGATAGAGAAGATCGACCAAGATTGAAAACTTTGGCTGAATCCCTTAGGATGCAAAACCCAAGACAAAGCTTCAAAACGCGTAGATGTTCTTGCCTTCTCGGTCTTCAAGGCGAGGTCCAAAGGGCTAAATTTAAAGGAAATAATAAGACTCTCTGCTCCCAATAGAAAAAAAAAAACATAAATATATGCAAAGATAACAGATAAAAGGTGAAGATAAAAATTAGCCGCCCAGCTTTCTTCTTTAGTGCCTTCGCGTCGACCAGTCGTTGTCAGTTAAAGACAACAATTCACTGACAACGTTCGCTACATTGTTGTTATGTTTCTCCAGCAGCTGTTCGTTGAGCCTGCGATTGCAAAAGCCCATCTCCATTAGACATTCATGGCAGGTAGAAGTGGATCGACCAGGAGGCCAGGTTACTTCGTTTACTACAGGAGCCTCCTGTGAGGGGAAGGAGTAGAAATCATGTAAGTCAAAACAGGTAATTTACCACGACAATCAGGTGAAGATTCCATGCATTAGAACAAGAAAATTTATAGCTTATTATAGCCGTAATAAAAGCAGGAAAGCTTGGGTTTCGAGGAAAATAGCATTCGTATCAGGTTGACTTTTGTGGCTATGAAACATTGTGCATTTTAAGCGTATTAGATCATGTACCATTTATTTTGCGCTATACAAATAATAAAGTTATAAAGTTATATTGTACAATTCACAGTGGTGAACGGGCTTTGCAACTGCGTGCGGCTTAGGCGCTGTAGCCTGGGCACCACTGTTCATCCAAAACGAAAATTCTCGCTCGCAAGAGCAAAAAGAAACGCAACTGGTGACGAATGAAACGTAAATCCGCGCAAGCAGATCATGCGTTTTTTAGTTCAGTCCATACCTTCCGATTCGGTTTCGAAATTCAAATTATATAGTTTAAAGTTGAAGCAACCAGAGGTTCGACACCTTCAATGCGCTAACCCATATTTCAATTAAAATTCTAAGCGTAAGGAAAATTGAGAGCTGGTTGGCTTACGTTAGAAGATGGTTCCGCTTCTGATGGCCGATTAACGGACACTTCACATCCTTGTGCGGGATTGTATGTTGCAGTCGCCTCAGGTTTTGGTACACCAGAAAGGAAATTCTCCACAGTAGTGTAAACAGCCCTTCCTGCGCTGGCTGCGGCATCTATCGCCGTGGACAATACATCGGACACCACATTGGAAGCAAAATCACTACTAGCACTGTTCTGACGGACTCGCTTCACAACCATGACTTCACTAACGGGAACAGTAGTAGGGACCATCACGACAGGAGAGGATGGTTCTGGCTGCAAGGCAACAGGAGCAGGTTCATCACTGCTGGAGACAGGCTGTGCTGCTATTGGCTGCGAGGTGACATCTGGTACTGCAGGAGCCCCCGTCCTCTCATCATCATTATCACCGTTGTCATCTTCATTAACATCACTTTCGTCCTCATCGCGTGCCGTTGGTTCAGGAACAGGGACGTTTACAGGCTCAGTTATGATGGGCGTTTCGGGTAGAGTGGGTTCGTAGCTCAAGTCTCTTGGAGGTTCCTCCGGTGCTATAGGACCCTCCAACCGTGGTTCTGACACAGGTGGATCAGGAAGTTGTGGGATTGAGTCATTTAACGGTTCAAATACTTTGTCATCCTCATCGACAGTGGTCCTGGAAATTGTCTCCATACTAGTGTCGTCACTGCTCACACTCCTTTGATCGATGAAAAAAGTAGTACCAGGAACTCTATCGAGCTCGGTTTTAAGAGGGGGCTGATCGCTAAGGGTAAATGAAAATGCTCTTTGTTGACTCTCGGTCATTTGCTTATATTCTGTGACACTAACAGTTACCGGAGAGGGATCTGCAGTCAGGGGGGCGTTTGGGTCAAAGCAAGGAGGGACGGGTACCACCATGAACTCGTCGGACATATCAGTGGCGACGCTTTCGACGTCACTTGTTGCATCTGTGGACACAAAATTAAAACGTTTTAAGAAAAAACAATGTGACATCTCAACGGTTTTGCTGACGCTTTTTTTTATATATTTTTTTTTCGGTTTATCGTTCACATTTTGACCAGTTAGGTCCCTCGTTGAGCCTATTGTTGGGCTTATTATCCATGTGTTCGTGCGTTCGCTTCTATGCTTAAACTCTTTGTTTTCTTTTTCTCGTTTCTACACAAACAGTTTGAAAAAAAATTAGCCAGAGAAGATTTATGTCGGAAAATAAAGCACTCTTCAAAAGCCCCTTTATCTTCTCTTTTATCATCGCCCATCGCCAAGAACGTGAATGAGATGAGAGAATGTCTCGATTGAGAGCACAGGGGAGTGGAGGTGGGAGTACTTCCTTCCCAGCGCACATAAAAAAAAATGTGTGTGAACAACCTATGCCCTTAAAACCATCACAAGAGTTCACACCTTCCACAGCACAAGCCACGAGCTCCTCTATCTCAGCTCTGTCAAAGGACTCTGCTTCCAAGCCACACCCAGCTGCATCCCACTCCAGCTCGGAGAACTGAGCAGTTTGGCAGGACACGGTCACAGATTCTAACGGCAGCCTAATCTTCTCGAATTCTGCTGTGTCCTCGGTAGAACTAAGGTATACGTCTGATCCCGATGCTTCGTCCGGTTCCTCGGCCATTGGTTCCTGAAGAACTAAGTCCTCCACAAGCTTCCTGACAGGGGAGGTGTCGCGTTCAGGGAATGCACTGTTAATTAGGGTGGTGCTGTCATAACTGGGGTACTTGGGGGCTTCTTGTTTGGGTGAAAAAAAAAACATGACATAAGACTTCTGACACTTAATATTCTATAAAATATATTTCCTGCAGCTGTTGTCGTGGATAAAAGAAACCGTTTTGAGAATCAGGAGCCGCAGACTTCTTTAAGGTCAAACTTGGCAAGTTCACTCAAGAAAGTTAAAGATAATTGTCACAATTTGGAAAACTCACACGACAGCTTAAATTTGAATTCATACAGTTACTACATTCTAAATTAACGAATGACTAAATCATACAGAACTGACTTACTAACTGACTAACAAATAAAATTAACTAAATATTTAATAAGTGTTTTTACACACACTGTTTGAAGCGGACGAATAATACCTGTCTCTGTTGGGCTGTCCTGATTAAGCAGCATCTCATTTTCAACTTTCTCCTCTTCAACAACAATCTGACACCAGAAGAGAGGGCCAAATGGGATACTGTGATGACACAGCTGCCATTTACTACAACAAAAATATATCAATAATTATTTCTTGACACTGGAGGAGTACAGTGAATGGGCTTTCAAGACATCGTTATTTTCAGGTAGACATAACTTCTTTAAGGAGCTATGTGACTTAACGTTTATCACTTTAGAAAGAAAAAATTCAATGTGAATTTCAAAAATTCAACAGAGCTGAAGTTTCGAGCTTTAGCGAGTGACGAAGGGCCAACACTCGAAACGTCAGCTTTGAAACTCTTTACGGTGTCCAGTTTACGCTATCAACTCAGTTGATAACACTTAAGTACCCTGTTATACTCTCCCACCGACGCAGCACCAGTTTCTTTCGAAACTTACCCCCTTTTATCAACGACAAACTCCGACAACTGAGGCTGAAGTTTTCAACATACACAAAATGAGACCCTAACTTTTTATAAAATGCGTTTTGCCCCCTCACTGCTCCATAACTGTTGTCTTTCTTACTGACTGTAAAATGTACAGACTGATAAATGTATGACAAAATTTCTGTATGATACGAATTTCAAATACCTTTCATAACGCCCAGGTGCTAATGGAGCAATGAACGGCACCATAAGTTCACCTTCTTCATCTAGTTTCAAGGACGGTACCTCAACTTTGTTTTCTTCTGTAGCAACTAGGATGTTACCCTCTAGACACTGAAGCTGTGAGGAGAAGATGTTCAGCAGAATGTTAAAACAGTTTAGACTCAATATCTACACATGTAAGGTTGGGCACCGATAACCAAAAGAACGTTCCACAACATCAGAGTGAACAAGATGAGCCACGCACAGAGTAGGAGAGGCATCTGTAAGGCCATATGGATCAAATGGGAGTTTTCGTCGCTTTCTAAATATTACGGTTTGAGATAATCTTCCATCAACAAAATGAATTATTCAAAACAACAGTCTTACCACTGTCTTAGCATTCCACTTTCGACCTTTGTTCTTCACAATCCAACGTTTCAGAAACTAGCAAGTAAAGAGAAAACTGAAAACTTACTAAGAAACACTAGCCGTGCATCAAGTTCAAACTATACCCTTGAAGACAATCCAGAATATTTGTCTTGGAACCAACTGCCACGAAGATTCCAAACGAAAAAGGCAGCCTTCCGTTATGTTTTGAAGAGAATATTGCAAAATTTAATCGCAAAAACTGTAAATTTGAAAATTCGATTTGATGAAATGCCAAGAAACATTTTAGACCTAGTGTTTCACATTGATTAATGAAAAGGTTGCAATTAAACATTTTTTTCAATGTTTTTCAGAATCCATGGTTTTTATCAAAACAGGGTTTATGCCATACTACAGCGCAGCTAAAAGAGAAGGGGACCAAAATGTGCGCGTCAAACTCGTGTAGAGCGCGTCTGAGACCAGACGCAGACTAGTCTCGACAGAAAAGCATACGCGTCTACTGTAGACGCGTCTGTCTAATTAGCATGAGGAACGGTCAGTGTTTATGTGGATGGGCACTGTATTTATAGTAAAAACTGTTGGTTAAATTACACAGAAAATTCGTCGATCGTCTTGAATTTCTAACGGCTGGGTTTGTTTAATCACTGCCTTAGTGCTGTTGACTTAATACAGTTTTTACTCGCCGGTAAATTTCATCAAGGTTCGCTCACCAAATAACGCATCATTCTGTAATTGACCTTTTGGGCTTTAGAGTTCACGTGTAGTGCCCCGTAACTTTTGATGTAAACAAACCCCGAAAGTTCGGACATTCTTCGAATCTGCTTCAACGGCAGCGAAATGACAACTTGCTTGACGCACGATCAAATAAATGATAAAAGAAAGATACCAATTTTGAGCGAAGAAACGTTTCTTGAAAGTGAGAAGTTATTTAAGAAAAATTTCCAAAGCCGAAGTTTGAACACATGTGCTGCGAGCTCGACTCCATGTCCGAACTTTCGGTGTTTGTTTACATCAAAAGTCACTTGACACTATACGTGAAATCTAAAGCCCAAAAGGTGAATTTAATACGGCTAGTGCACAAATTGAATAACAATCGTCTGTGTCTCACCTTATGTCCTGCCTTTATAACTGTACCGTCAGGTATGCTGGCATCGGCTATGAACTCTGCATTAAGGCAATTTCCCATCCTCTCATTAGAAGTGTCAGCATCACTCTCTCGTCTGTCGTCAAAAGAGTTAAGTTAATAGTTTTTGGTCAGATAAATGTTACAACGCTACATGTAGTTGACGAAAAATAATTGGTCAGAATTGCACAACTGTTGTTAGCTGTAAGACTCAATTTCATGACACCACAGTGGTCCTTGCAACTGGGTTTCCACATGTATGTTCATATTCTTCAAAAGTGTCCACAAAAATTCCAGTTATCAAAACAACTAAATTTAAAACCATACACAACTACTTCTGTCCTGTTATTCTAACGGGACAACCGAACTTTTCAGAGATGTTAAGTAATCCGAGTAAATTACAGGTATCACAACTACTAAACAAAACACAACTACATACAATCATAACATCCGCATGGGACAACAGAACTTTTCATAGGCATTTACTTACAATGTAGGTATTCAGAACCTATTTAATCATTTAACTCCCAAGATCTCATTAGTAATTCTCCTAACTGTCTGCCATATAGTTTTTGTGATGTTAGTTTGGAAAATTTGGTATTGGATCAACTTATCATTCCCTAACTGATATTTTTCTTTATTCTCATCACTTGTCCACTTGATATTGTATTAATATTGTAAGAAGAAATTCTGTCTTGGTCACGCATGGGAGTTAAGGGGTTAATCAATTAACTCCCATGAGTGACCAACACAGATTTCTCCTTACAATATTAATATAATATCAGGCGGACAAGTGGCAGAGAAAAAGAAAAATATAACCTAGGGGATTACCAGGTATTAGTCGAAACAATACCAAATTCTCCAAACTAACATCACAAGAACTGTACCACAGACAGTTAGGGGAATTACTACTGAGATCTTAGCTTACATTTGCCTCCATTCCTTCTTTATCCTTCTTTTAACATCTCTCTTCTCTTTTTCTCTTTCCTTAATGATCAGTTTCTCCTTCTTTCTTTCCTTCTTTTCATCTTTTTCCTTCTTTCTCTCTTCTTTCTTCTCCTTTTTGTACCCTTCTTTAACTGTCATCTTGTACACAAAATGTTTCAACACTGGCACCATTTCTCCATTTTTCAGTCCTATTCCTGGCACATGGTTTCGCAGCTTTGCAAAGAAATGATTAGGATCGTGAATCCCTTCTTTTCCTTCACACTTTTCACACAGGTCGTAATCTCTGCAGAAACTGTAGAAAAACAAATTAAAACAAAAAAGTGAAGCTGAGAATGTCTCCATCTAATAATGGAACTGGACCAAATAAGTCATTCATTCTTATCCTACTCGATGTCCAATCTGTAGCCTCAATATACAATTTACAAGTACTGTAGTTCAATTTCTGCATCTGCTAGAGAATGTCTTCACCTTTAGAACCTTTTCTGTGTTAATGCTTGAACACTTCAAGAGTGAAGAGTCCAGTTTAACCCTTCAACTCCCCTGAGTGACCAAGACAGAATTTCTCCTTACAATATCAATACAATATCAACCAGATAAGTGATGAGAATAAAGAATAATATCAATTTGGGGATAATAAGTTGATCCAATACTAAATTTTCTGAACTAATATTATAAGATTTGTATGGTTGACAGTAAGGAGAATTACAAATTTGATCTGGGAGTTAAAGGGTTAAAGAAATACATTTTCGAATGACATCACCTTACTGTAACACTGGGAAACATAAATTTTACGTTTAAAACAATTTCTGATTGAAAAGATTTGAAGGTGTTTGATTGGATTTTTCTTTGTTTACAAATTGTACTGATGCACCTGGAACAAAACTGGTTTGACCTTGAAATTCTGTAAAAACTACAACATAAATGTTTTCACTTGGGTCACATCTACCCTTCATCAACTTAAAAATTAAAATTGTTCTGTTCTCACCAGCACTTGTATCGGATTCCAAAGACAGCTTGGCCACATGAAGCACAAACTATACCTTTATGAACAACTAATAAAACAACAACATTTTGGTTAGAATAATGAAAATAATGATTTAAAAAATAAATAAAAAGTGCTGACGAAGAATCGCTGATTGTGTGACTTGTAGCATGGATGCCTGTCATCAAAGAACAGATCAACATAACAAAAGACAAATGAAAAAAGGGGGTAAGTTTCTAAAGAAACTATGATGCTGCATTGTTGAGAGAGTATAGCAGGGTAATTTTGTTTTATCAACTGAGTTGATAGCGTAAATTGGCCACTGTTAAGAGTTAAAATGTCACATTTCTGCGTTTTTGGCATCAAACTTTGGATCCTCTACTACAGTTGAAGCTGCACCTAGGAGGGTATACATTTTCAAAAACCCTCCATTACAGAGTTTCATGAAGTGACATGTACCCAGTTAACCTCATTGTTTGAAAAAAACTAGCAATGCACAATAGAAATATCTGTTTGAAATCCACATCAGACATAACTGCATCTCCATACAAACAACAGCACTTTGCTGAAATTGAATATTTGTTTCTAAACCAAGAGTAACCACAAACTTTTTATGACTAAAATGACATAAAATTAGAATATATTTCTCCTTGTAAGCACTTTCAGAAATGTATAGAGAACAGTATGGAGAATATGCATGCTGATGTTATGGTGTAAAGGGATAATAGCCATACCTTTACCCCAGGCCAACCTGTCACATGTTTGTGTGGGCGAGGAGCTTGGTGAGGGACTGCTGAGGTGAAGTTGCTGCAGATTTTTCATTGCTGCCTCCACTATTTGTGGCACAGACTAGATAGAGTAAATAGAAAGAACCTTTGTAGTCTTAGCTTACATATTTTTAAGTAAGATTAATGACTTATTTATAATAATTTTGTATGGAGTTGTCATCCAATGTATGTTCTAAAACTGCTCTCTGCACTTACTTAAAAAGCTTGACTCTTTAACTCCCAAGAGCTAAATAAAAACTATCTGCATTGAGTATGATGCATTTAAAGCAATTTCAGCTCTGAGAATTTGATTTTATATCAAGAAATGTCTCCAACATTGTCAAAAAGTCCCAATTAAAGAAAAAAATTTGTGATCAGGTTCCTCTACAGGAAAAGATAAACCAGGCACTAAAATTTTCCTGGCTCCAAATGTGTGGTTTTACAGCTCAGTTGTTAGTAGCACCAACTAGTATCTAGGAGGCATGGTTTGAATCCTGTTGAAGCCTGGATAATTTAGGCTAAGTTAATTCAGTATTGTTATTAACTGAGTCTATAATGCAAATTGTCTACCGGAAAAAATTTTAAAAGCTGACAAAACCTCAACTTTTAAACTCTTTAGTAGTATCAACTCAATTGATAATACTAAATTACCTTGCTATACTCCCCCAATGACGCAGCACTATAGTATCTCTAGAAACTTACCCCCCTGAATTTTTTAGGCTTCTTTTCTGCAATCGATTCAATTCCAGCTCACCTGCCAAGATCATTGCTTTACTGAATAATTTCTCCGATCTGATATTAGTATTTTTTCTCATCACTTTTCTGATTTCATTCCACATAGCAGTTTATTCTATTTCATCTTTCTTTACCTCTTGCACCACTCGTTGAACGACTTCTACCATTTTTTCTTGATCAACACTGCCCTGATTAGATTTGTTGCCACTGGCTGATGGGTTCAAAACATCAGGATTGGCAGTCATTTCAACTTCCCCTTCTCCTTCTGCTTTTGGTTGGCTTTCATTTGATTCATTGGGAGAAGACAACAACTTCTCATTTTCTACCTTCACAGCTCCAGTAATAGCCGTCATATCACCTGAGATTAATAACAAAAAAGGGCTCAGAACAAGACCCACAAAAAACTCCATCTTTTTGTCTTTCCTGGATTTATGTGTATTGCTTGTCAGTGAGTTCTCTTCAGTACAGTTAGTAAAGCATCTGACTGCAAAATCCAAACTACCTGGGATTAGAAACACAGAAACTGAAAAACATAAATTTTTCTTTCTCCCACACTGAAAATCTTTCTTGAGGACAATTTTTGCAAGGCCATGTTACTTGTTAGAATCTCAAAATTTGGCCAGTGTCAGCATCAGGTATAATTTAGATGAGATAAAAAGCAAAAAAACCTAATAGTTTCTAGAACATTCTTCTTTATTTCAAATATTACATATAATTTTTTGATTTAGTCACCTTGCTGTGGAACAAACACATATGAATCTTCTCCAAAATCTCCAAGTCCTTCCATAGGAACATGTTCTTCACTCTTTAATACATCTAGCGAACTCCGCAATCGTTTGTGAAGCTTCTCATTCATGTTTGCCAACTCATCAGAAATATTCTCAGCCAACTGGAAATAGCAGCTCTTTGCCTTAGGTTTTCTTGGAGCTCTTTTGGGTTTCCCAAAAGATGAAGTTGAAACTTGGGAAGGATTACTCGGAACTGGCTGCATTAGTTCAATTAAAGGGATATATTGGTCAGCTGTGGACTCGTCAGCTATTCTCTCATGTATTGGTGGCCCTGTGGATGAAGGATTCTGTAGTACACCTGCAGATTCCACAGTTTCATCTACCACTTTTGAATCACCTCTGCCATTCACTATTTCATTCCCCTCAGTTGGTAATGGTTCCTTTTCAGCTGTCTCAAATTGGGAGTCTTTTTCAGCTTCCTGAAAATTTGAGTTTGCTTTGATTACAGTTTCTTGGCATTCTGCATCATCCATTTTTGCCGTCTTGTAGGCACTGCTTAGCTCTGATGGAGTGGTAGTGTTGAAGATTAACTTACGTTTCTGGGCTTGAAGCTGAAACAAAGTAAAAAGGTTTACTGACTGTAATGGTTACCGCATTCACACACATGCAGCAAGGAACTTTCTTTTTAACCCACAAGTCCTTAATTTTTGGATAAGTGTAGTGTTTGTTATTTCGATCCCTAAGAATCTACTCTGGGCAGAAGGACTAAATTAAAGAAACTCTACTTTTTGGACTGTACTGTAACTTGTACACCTTATACTCACTAAGTTAGTGATATCTCATGATGGAGACATCAAACAACACTTACCACAGGTGTGTCTTCCTCACTTTCTACCAGTAAATCTTTAAGACTTTCAATTCCTGGCACAGATGTTTGTGGATCAGAGGGACTCTCCACTACTAGTCTAAATAAACCTGTTTTTTGAGTGACCTGAAATTAAAGCCAGAAAAACACAAGACACTCTATTTGAAATTCCCTGCACAACCACAGCAAAGGAAGAGAATTAATAACTCAGAGGAAATCACAAGCTGAAGCAGAATTGATGAGAAGATCTGAAGTAGAACCCCACTGACTCAAGGAAACAAAAAACAGTCCAAGTTAGCAAGGGTGTAAGTTATCAGGATCAGTGTACATTAAATTTCAACTATCCTGTTAAGAATTAAGAAAGAATCATGTTTTTACCATTCTGCACAATCAACAGTCAATTTTGTACACACAGTTTATTTCATTTGTGCTTTTTTAGAAGAGTGTTAAAGATAAGTTTGGGAAGGTTAGCTAAATGTATTTTTCCTTGAAGTTTGAGTTACAGGGAAGTTTGAGTTAATCCTGTTCAAGTTAGCTGATAAGTTAGCTGATAGTAAATGAGTGAAAAAATGGGGTCAAATCCAGAGGAAATCACATTTTTTGCTATCACTCCTGAATCAACCAGTAAGGTCAAAAGAAAAAAGTAAATGATCATCAACAAAAGAAGCTCTTTATTGTTAGACAAATTCTTTTCATCAGCACCTTAGGAAATTTATAGAGAACAGTATGGAGAATATGCAAACTGATGTTAAGATGTAAAGGGTTAGAGTTGAAAAAGTAACAAAAACTTCACTGATGGGAGTCTCCCCTTTGCATTTATGACTATCCGTGTTCCTCATTTTCTATTTATAAAAAGGTATTTCAGAGCTCACCTTTAGTGCTTCTTCAAGTTCCACTAAAACATCAATTAAAAATACATATCAATAAAACATTAAATTTAGTTTTTTACAACAATGACCGACAAACAATGGAAATCGTAAGCTTTTTTCAATGTTTCAAAATTTTCCTTTAGAGAAAGATTTCTAACGGAAAACAAAGGAAACTGAACGATCTCTTTTTTCAGTAATTTAATTTGTTTGTGTCTTCTAAACCTCGCTATCGAATGGATTTCTGAAAAATGGAAAGCAGCCTGAACCAGCACAGAAATATTAATTCTAGAATACATGACGGGTTCGAAACTTGCATGTAACTTGAATTTAAGCCAACTAAAAAGTGCAACGAAAATGAAACAGCTGAAAATTGACCCACAACTAAACAATTTCCTTGAAATTCTGACTATGCAATCGAACTTATGATGTTTAAAATGTACCATGACTAGCATCGATTTACTCTCCTTCACTAACTTACCATGTGTTCCAATCGTGACCTGAAAGTAACAGAAAAGATACAAGAACCATTATCATCTATACTGACATGTAAAACCTTAAACCCAAATTGAAGACCATTACATAATGCTATTTCATCTAGTAACTTATATAAATAGTTCACATCTTTGCAAAGAGTGCTTTGAATTAAATACGATGGTTTTTTTCCGTTTACGTTAACCAGTGTTTACAGCAGAAGAAGCATGCACTATTGCAGGAACAAATATGTAGTTACCAATTCGTTTTCGTCGTCAATATACTTCAGCGTGAAATCTTGCACATCAAACAGTTCTTTGATCTAGAAAAGAAGGGATTTATTGAAAAAGATTTACAATCTTTTAATTTAAACCAGCCAAGGAGAGACCAGGCTAAAAGAAATTCTTGCTTAAAAACACTTACTTGAAACGTTAATTCCTCCCAGGATATGGGAGAACTGATCTCGAATCGCCGAGCAATGCCATTGAATCTGGCCTTTACTTTGACCCTGTCGGTCATTTGAATAACTCGAGGCGTTTCCAAGAAATAAATGAGCCTTCGAACGAAAGTATTACGGGTAAAAACCCTTTCGCTTACTGTGCAATTCTAGAAATCAGCCTGTTCAGCAACTTCCTTCGACCAAAACAAAAGTGACGACATAGAATCTTCATGAACACATTATGTCACTCACTTACCAAATATGGTATATAACAGACCCGGATGAAACTACCCCAGGCTTTTCTCGATGGAAGAAGGCACTTTGATCCGTACAAAGTTCAACTAAGATCTTATCAATTGAAAGGGCCGAATTTAAACTCCAAGAACCAGTAGGATTTACTGGATAAAATCCTTTTTTTTTCCTCCGTTATTCTGTTCAAGACTGTAGCAAGTATGAAAGACGAAAACTTCTGGTCAAATTAGCCGAAACGCGCAACAATTTTCAGATTTTCAACAGGTTTTCACAACTTTACAGTTTTAGAGAGAGCACTGGAACACTTCCCTCGGTTAGCAAAGTAGATTGAAAAATTTTTTACTAGAGAAATTAGTTCGGGGGGGGGGAAGAGGTGAATTAAGTGGGTAAAGGAGCGCTACTTCAGTGCACAGAGGTAGCTTGGATGCGGGGGGGGGGGGTGGGGGGAGGGTGGTAAAAATAGGGGAATAGGTGGCTTATTTCCCCACTGCCCCCCTCCAATTACATGTTTTCATACACTCTCGTACCTAGATCCTCCACGGTCGGTAGGGGATCCAGAAGGGATCCTACATTTCAGTTACAGTTAGAAGGTAGGATCTGGGTACGAGATTAGTTTTCATACTTAGATGCACTTTCAGCGTAATCATTTGAACGAAATCATTTGCTTTTTAATGTCTTCAATGGTGGAAAAAAATAGAAGATATTTATATATTTTATCTGTGGAAATATTGCTCAGAGGAAAGGGGGGGAGTGGTTGCTCGCTCAACTTTGGTGAACACCGATTACTTGGTGCGTCTGTTTGATTAACAAAACCTTCAATACTTTTCAAAATACTTAAACGGTAGCTAAGCAATTCATTTTGAAAAATTGCAGAGCCCGTATTGATAACGAAACTATGATAAAACAATATTTAAAAAACCAAATATCCACCACTATTCAAGGACACTGAGGTGAATAATTGATTAGTATATAACACACAGAAACTGAAAAAAAAAAAGTAATTTACTTCTGTCAATCAAGCATAAAAAAAAATGGTCAAAAATAAAATTGTCGCCACGCGATTTTCTCTCTTCAGCTGTTCGGAGGTGAATAGCATTAGCTAATCACTTCTTTCTTTCTATTTTTTTTTTCAATATCTTTATTGGGACCAAAAATCGCTGCTGTTTACCCTCAACAAAAATAATAAGCCTCCTTAACACATTCAGTTGATAAAATCCCTATACCTGTATTGTATTTTATCGCTTTACTCCAATCAGTGAGGAAAAATGTATTTCCTCATTAAATATCATGGCATTCTCAAGTAGAAGGGTGCTGAGAAAATTGGCGCAAGGTGATATTACGCTTGTAACAAGTGTTTAGTTGACTTCGCAAGCTAACAGCATATCGAAGCGCCTGAATAACGAATTGAATAAAAATTAACGCCTAACCTTTTTATACCCTAACGTCAGTAACCACATTCTGCATACTCTTTATTATACATTTCCTTTGGTACTGACAAGAAGAATTCATCTAACAATTATGAGCTTCTCGAGGTGGAGATTATATCCCTGTTTCTCATCACTCTAGTATTTGATTTAGCGGAGATACTGAGCGGAGAAATTAGATGTTAATTACTCTTATGGGCTAAAGGGTTGGTAAAATTCTTTGAGCATAGTACAGTAGAACCCCGCTTACTTGAACAAGATCCGATTTCCCTCGGATTTCACCCCATTTTTCCTGTCATTTATTATCAGTTAATTCGAACTCCCTCTTGACCCTTTAACTCCCATGAGTGACCAAGACAGAATTTCTCCTTACAATATCAATACAATATCACGCATACAAGTGATGAGAATTAAGAAAAATATTAATTAGGGGATTATTAGATGGTCCAATACCAAATTCTCCGAACTAACATCACAAGATCTATATGGCAGACAGTAAGGAGAATTACTAATGAGATTTTGGGAGTGAAAGGGTTCACTTGATCTGATTTCACCTTCTTTTGACTCAGATCCACCTCTAAGAACTCAAAACATCAAAAGTGACAGAACACAGCTGACATATCTCAATCTTTAATTAAGATTGATACGAATGTGATTACAGTCATGTAAACGAAATATATTTACCTAAACTTCCCAAACTAAACGTTCTTATAAAGTTCTTGTCAAAATTACCCAATACACGAAAGTGTCTGTTGTTGTGCATGAATGGTAAAGTGATTGTTAATAACAAAAATTACAATTTTCTCGATTGTGATGGGTTTAAAAAAACACCAAGTTGTCATCGGACAGTGCAATAAGTCAATCACATTTAAAGTTGTACTTTGAATCAACCAATCACAGTCAAAGTTAAGGTTTAAATGAACCAATCCCAACCTTGGTTTCAATCCCCATAGATACAGCATGCAGACTCCTTAATTGATGCAAACTGTTTCTTTCTTTCATAACTTGCCTATTCTTCTTTTCTCGGAAATTGTTAATTTTGTCAGTGGTAAATTGGTAACAAGACTTCGTGTCGTCTAATTTGGCGAAAAACAAATTGGATTTCTGCTGCGCAGTCGTCCGATAGCAAACTTAAAAAAAGCTAGACCCTTTTAATCCATCAATAGAACTCTAAGATAATTTTTCTGTCTTGTTTCCCTATGAAACCAGATCACTCGCCAGATTAAAATAAGGGAGTGTGAGTCTATCAGCGCAGAATATACATAAGCTCTATTCTACTTAAGTATTTTATTTTTATTGAAATAAGGGTAGACAAAGGATATGTTTTGTAAAGCCCTTTCATCTTGGAAGGTTTGGTATAAGTAAAAGCAAGTAGATTGAATAACACTCGGGAAGAACACAACGTCACTCTATCTATCACTGCGCTCAGCGCCTGACGGGGCACTTTTATTCGTCACAGCACTACTTTTATCACGCACAACAGCTTCTTCGGCCGTAAAAGTTCTAGCATTTTCGTGTTCAGGTGAAACACGAGCAGCAGCAGCACCTCCGTTGCTATTGAAAGAAAGCGGTCGACGTTGTTGTTGTTGATGTTGCGCTTCCAGCTGCTCGTTTAGTTGCTGGAAAGATGGTGCCATGTTTTCCGCCATTTGAGACAACGTAGATTTTTTCGTTTCTTCGGCTTTGTTTTTGTTTTGCTTCCCACGATTCTCTTTGCCGATGGGATCTTTGCCTTTGCTGCCTCCTAAAAATAATGGTGAAAATCATTTGTATTTAACAAAATGCCATTTACTCAGAAAGAGTTTTAATTACAGGTCGATTGTAGAAACTCAGGTTAGTAAAGATTTAAGAGTTGGTCGAAATTCCCCACTCGTGGACTTGCTCTCACTAAGCATACAAACAAACAAACATGTTCTATCATACTTCTCCCTTATCAAACCACTTCTGCAAAATTTTCCTCAAATGACTTTAAGAGCTTGAAAAAAGAACTTATTTCATGACTATAGCTAATAAATATCAGGTATGTGCATCTACCAAACTATTTCCCCTTCTAGCACGTCCTTTATTTTTTGATTTCTGCAGAAATATAAATTCTTTTAAAAATCAACTTATTCTTTAACACGTCCTCATCTTTTCACTTTATTATTTCAACAGAAATATCAATTATTTTAAAATAATTAACTGCCAGTAGAAAGCGCCAGAGAAGCAAGTGGAAGGCAAACTGAAGGAAAAAGCACGTTATGCGATACAAAGCGAAAATTGGAAAAATATTCAAATCGTAACGCGCAATGGAACTCAAGCAATACCAACAGTGAGGAACAAATTAAGCTCGTAGAGGGAAAGAAGACTTTTAATTCATATCTAGATTCTAGCGTTGAAGGTGCCTACACAAGTTATAATTATCAGACTTTTCCAATTGAAAACAAAAAGAAATACAGAAAACCGCCATTTACAATAACAAACCTACCCTAATTCCCGTAAACATTACCTTGTCTTCTTGAGGAGGTCGTTCCGTTTGCCACAAGGCTTGATGCACCTCGACCATCAGTGGTGTCTCTACCCTGAGCTCCCAAGTATGGCATAGACGAATAATCACGTGACTGGTCACGTAATTGAAGTCTTGTACCTGAAAAAGACACATGATCACGAGGACGCGCACCAGTCAGATTAGGATCTAGTCCGTTGGCTTCATGATGAGAACCAGGTTGTAGCTTAGACGGTTCATTCCCAGTGCGCATGCCTGGGGCAGTTGTTTCTGCTGCTGCTGCTTGTGGCTCTTTACCCTGTCCATTCACCATCTCTGCATTCATTGCTGCAAACTGAGAGGCTATGATACCCGCAAGCTCTACATAGTGACCTTTGTTTTTAGGGCCCTTACGAGATTTCTTGCCTCCACGCTTCTTAGAGGCTCCATCTGCATAGTTTACTTGGTTTGTGCTTCGTCCACGAGCCGGAGGAAGCGTTCTTGAAGGTACAGGGGGGTTGTAGTACAAGTTATGAGTCGCGTACCCTCTCTGTTCCTCCTCGCTTCCTTGCATCATCTGTATCACCAGTGCTTGAAGCTCTGGTGCCATATTGTCAATCGTGCGTTGCTGCTCTTCGAGTTGAGCCCGTCGTTCCGCCTCAGAATCGTCCCGCAAAGTTGCGCCAGTTCCCCTAGCAGAAACGTCCTTCCTCGAAGTAGAAACATGCATCCTTCCCAGTTCCTTGTTCGTTGTCATGCTCGTCTGTTGACTTGAACTGAGGCTTTCTCCCTCCGACGGATTAGAAAGTAATGAAGTGCCGTTTGACATCTCAGTTTGCAAACTACTGCCATCAAACAGTGTCCGTTGTTCTCTCACACTATGACTATCCGATACCATACTACTGCCAGCAGCTGACTCATTTTCTACGATGCTTCCGTCAAAAAGCTCTTGGCTTTTTCGCTCCCTACTTCTATCATTAGCCTCTCTGCGAGCTTCGGTGGGTACATCTGCTAAAAGCCGTTCTCTGGACGTTGCTTTTTGTCCTGTGCTGTTGTTCAACAACTCTTTCCCTTTTACACTTCCTTCCTTGTAATTTGTTTCACGTGCTGTTGCTTGTGATTCTTCTAATTGCTTGTTCATGGCTAATACGTCACCAGCTAAGTCCTTGGCAAGCTCAGTATAAGCGTTCTTTGTATTCTGTTTCGGCTTTTTAGATTTCTTTCCATGGGGTACCTTAAAAGTGGTCTTAGGTCTAGCGCCTTGCGAATTGCCAACAGGAGCCGAATATTGCGAGCGATAATCTCCAAAATCAGAGAAATCGTTGGAATTACTTCTGACACCACCATCGTCATTCTTCGGTGACTTCTGAGGATCTCTCCATGCCTCTTGCCAGTTATTTGACTGGAAACTTGAAGCAGCACTTTCCGATATAGAGAAGTCATTTCGATCGGATTCAACGCTGGCGTTGTCTGCAAGATTCATGTTCTCGAACTCTGAGCTCAAACACGGATCGCATTTTTTATCGACATTTCTTGACATTGGTTGTACTTCGTTAGGCCGAGAGAAAATTCCTTCACTTTCTACAGAAATGGTTTCGCTTTGTTCGGAATTCGCTGAAGATACTTTTGGTATTGATTCTTGCATCGACTCCGAGGTTGGCGGAAGTGACAGTTCCTCTGTTACCTCTGGGTTAGGTTTCGTTCGCTTGGAGTAAGGCTCTCCATCTGTCTTAGAGTGGCATTCTCCATAAGTTGCATCAAAAGCAGTGGTAGACTTTGAAAGATGATCCTCCATCCCACTACTTCCTTCGTGAAAACTCAGCGAATCTTCCGTCTGAATGCTAGAGTATTCAAACCTTTCATTTCCTGAGCGTAAAAGCCCTGAACCACAAGAAGCACTTTCGTCATACTCTGAAAGAGACTCTTGTTGGGCAACCGATTTAGTTCCTTCACCTCGATAATTCAACGAGTCTCCGTCTCTGAAAGCTCCACAGCTTTCATAACCCGACCCACAAGTTGCATCTGGGTTATAGTCCGAAAGTGACTCCTGTTGCACGAATGATCCCGTTCTTTCCTTCTTAAGGTCGTATTCAGTTTCAGACCTCTCTTCATTGTGCATCTCTGATTCGAAGTTTAAATGTACACAGCTCTCCGAGGCTGAGCCACAAGTTGCATCTGGGTTATATTCCGAGATGGACTCCTGTTGCACAACTGACCCAGAGTTTTCTTGTCTATAACTGTATGTAGTTCCCATCTCTAGCCTGTATGTCTCTGACTGGAAGCTTCTATGCTCGTCGAAGCCTGGCCCACAAGTGGTGTCTGGGTTGTATTCTGAAAGAGACTCCTGATGAGGCATAGAGTCGGTTGCCTCACGCTGAAGCAGCGAATCGCGGTCATCATTACTGCCTGGAGTGCGAAGCTGTTTAAAAGAACCGGTGACATTGGCAGCGAGGGTAAAGTAAGGATTTCGCGCCCCTTTTTTAGAATTATTTTCCTTCTGTTTCCTTTTAGATTTACCAGGACGAGTTTTCACATCATTTTTGAAGGGTTCAACGCCACCTTCAGCACCATCAAGAGCGTCGTTGTCGCCACCGGCAACTTGAAGATCAGCTGAAGGTTGAGCCATTTCTGCCGCTAGTTCCTCACAATGATTTCTCCTCCGTCTGTTGTCATTCTCCGATGGCGCCTCTCGAGCATTTTCAGTTCCGTTTTCATTTTGCATCACACTGTTATCTGCAGCTTCGTTGCCTTCTCTGGGAAGTTGTTGAGCTGCTAGATATGGAGCCATGTCAGCTGCAAGCTGCTGATAAGGAACTCCTCCTTGCCTTTCATTGTTCCTTTGGGATTGATCAGAATCGCGTCTCTTTTCCTCCATGATTTAAAACGCTTTTCTCGGCAATATTTTCCTACGTTGCGTGACAAACAAGTATTAGCTTGCCATTATATAAACAGTACATCAAAAAATGAAATCTTTTCATAACAAAAATATACCTGACGATGGTTCTATCAATAGAATTATATTATCTGAAAGTCTCTGCTGCTAAGAATTTCCTTTTCGAGTCCTTGCATATCAACAGAAATCGGGGCCAGTTCTAAACCTCTTTTACAGAATTGCAAGCAAAGCGTCTGCTGTCAATTTTTTGTTGACAGAAAGTGTTAACTTAAGTTTCTTGCTCACAAAGCAAGCTTTAACTATTTCGGTTTCGACCCAGGCTGTTTCGATAACCTAGATATTTATCAGTATCTATCTATACCATGATCCACAAGGTCTACATTAACAAGGCCGGTCGCTTTTGCAGAAGTTAGACCATTGCAGAGATGGCTAACCAGAAAGGATGGCTGCTTACTCCATAGTCGCAACGATCAAATAATAAAACAATTTAAGAACAAAAACCACAACAATAACGATTATTGAAAATAACGCCTTCTATTTAAAAGAAAAACATCAACTGCCAGTCTCGAGAGCTGGGGTTCATTAGTATCATTTGAAGTGAAACTGAAAGCGAAACAACGGAAGCAGCTTCTAAAAGACCAGAAGTACCAACTAAATAAAGATCACAGAACTTCGACAAATGGAGTTTGTTTGAGAAGTTTGCCTCCTACGCCAGAATCTGGTGTAATACAACTTACGTTTTTAAATCGGTACCGTTCTCGTCGATAATGAACCGCTTTTAGTCTGCCAAGTTATCTGTTAACTAGTGCCTTACGTGTTGGGTTTGATCTAAACAAACCGAGACAGCTTACTCGCAACCACGTTTCAGCTCATATTGAGACGTCAGAATGACTTCGCATTCGTGAATATTTTGTCGGTATGATCAAGTCTATGTATGGTAAGAACTATGCAACGTAGGAGTTAAGTTTTTTATTATCAGCAATCGTAAATTTACTCGCTCGACAAATATCCTCCATGCACTTTCTATTCGTTTGTCAAAAATATATTTTGGTTAATTACACCGCGTTTAAAATATTTTGATTCATCGACCGTGCAGAAAAATTTTCGGTTTCAAAACTGGTTCACTAGTTTGAGGCTTATCAATTATAATTCATCTTTTATGTCGAAAGAAAAGCACACAACTACCGCGGGGAATAACCTAATGAACATAAATAGCTCTGTAACGAAACACATGCCGTCTGTCACACTTTGATGAATTTGCTAGAGCTAAATATTCGCCTAACTCATCCTTCTTAGTGAGCTCTAGAATTTACAAAATATCTGTACTTACTTCATAAAGCGACCCCTTCGCTTTTATGGCTGAATTAAGATGAGTCGGCGTAGAAATCTGTAATTTTTTACTGATTCGTCATCGCTTTTCATAAACTTGCTTCGGTAAGCGCTCTCCATAACAATGCCAATCAGCTCATGCGCATGCGCTCTATGCTAACTGCCGCTGTTCCCCTAAATTTATCATTTTATAAACATTCGGTTTGGCCTTTGGCTCGATAACTTGCAGCCCGTGGTGATTAAGATTTTGGGACAACTTTCGTTGTTAATACAAAATATACAGACCAGCTTCATTATGTGTTTTGCTTAGTTCCGTGTACTCGAATGGAAGACTAGGCAACTTTTGCTGTTAAGTTCCAGTCAATCAGTTCTGTTCATTTTCATTTGTATCCAATTAAAGGCTGAGAAAAGGCTGCAGCTCGAGTCATGGTTCAAAGAACCGACAAAATAAATTTATATGCAAAGAAATTCTTTCGTTCCTCCGTTCGTTTCCTTCATGCAATTTTTTTTTCAAGACTAAGGGTCTTGATATGGAATAGTATCACCCAACTAAGAAAAGTACCAAAGTTTACATTAAACATTAAAAAAAAAAAACCGCACTGAAACATGTTATCACCGCGGATTCACTTAGCATTACCTTCATCGAAAATCGGATATTGAAAGCATGGAGAGAGGAGTAAATTGTCACGAAGAAGACCTGAAATCGGTTAAAATTCAATGAGACAAAATTAGTAAGCTTCTTTCTCTCAGTATTTCAAACATGACCAGAAAGTTTGAAGGTACATTTTTCCGTTTTCGATCATGTTAGAATGACAATTTGTTCTGAAATTCGAATTTCGCAAGAGTCAAAATTGCAATCACGCTTTTGAGGAGCAAATTCGCTGCCGATCCGCAAATCTATTGACCTCTACTACAAAAAATTATTGAAACTGAATAAGAAATTGTAATAAATTTCCCCTTAGTGGAAATTAATTAATTGCCTATTAACTGTATACACCGTCGGTTGAGACAGAAAAAATAGATTGACAAAGAACAGGTACCAAATGCTTATAAAACAGCTTTTACGCACTTTCAGTCTACACGTCTATTGATTTGTTTTTTCCATTCAAATCCTGTTATTGCTCTGAATCTGCTTTTTGTCTCCTTTCCATGTTCAGAGTCTTTAGACATCCACTAATAACGACGATCAGGAAAAGAGACCGTAGGACAAAACAGAGAAAAACATTTAAATCCTACTAACACCTGTTAACTGAATTAAAATTTTACTGTCCGCTGTAATTTAAAATTTGCTTTAATTTTCTCTTTATGGTACACCATAAACTGAGTCAAATTACAGACTTACAAAATAAAGAATTACAGGATTAGGCGCACGGGTGACGTGGCAAGTGCTGTTCAACTGGTCCTTCCTCGAGGGGTGCAATATCTGACATGTCTGCAGCAAAAATACGAACAATATAGATGAATAACTATCTTAAATGTAATTTAAACACATCCGAGGAAAGGTATCTTAAACGTACCAGAAATTTCGCAGCACAAGTTGCCCAAGATTCCAGTGATCTTGCGCTAAAGATTAAGACTTTCATCCGTAACACACGAACAGCCACGATGATTCGTGGCCAGCGGTAAATATTATAAGGCTTTATAGCCACTAGTGAGAGCAATGGCGTTCGAAAGGAACTGTTTAGGTCCAGAATAGCTTCTTTTACTGAAAAATGGACCCCACTAAAACAAGAATTCAGCCTTATTGAATCTACAAATCTCAGAGTTCAACCTTTGCTTTAGCGAAATGGACGTTCGTAAGTTGTGAAGTCCTCTGTTTGGTGGCCGTAATTTTGACTGAGAGGAAGGCATTCAACCAAAGTTACAAAGCCATTTATGGGAAAAGAGCACTCGGTAAAGCGATGGTTCGGGACCCCATCTAGTATGCCCTAGGGATGCTAAAAATGGACTCGGCTTATCATTTTGATCTTCTCATGAACTTTCAGACGTTCGCATGTGATTCATTTTTCCTCTGCCTTGAGCAATTTTTAAAAGTTCCCCCCCCCCCCCCCCCACGAAACCTTTGACGACCGACATTGTAAAATGCCAGTAAGAGAACGTCGATCGCATGCTTGAACGCCTTTTTGTCTGGCCTCGATTTCAGGCAAAGTTTCCGGGTCGAGTATTAGCCATTCCAGCCTGGAATCGAAATTTTTGAACCTAGGAGGACATACCATCTGTAATTCGCGCAGCCTTTTTTTCCGCCGTTTTAAAGAGAATCTGTATCGCGTTATGAGGGTCTCAATAGGGTGATGGCTTTTACGTTATGAGGGTCTCAATGGGGTGATGACACTCCGTTATCTGCGGCGTTAACGTTTTGGTCTTGGCGGTTCGTGGTTTTTTAAATGTGACTTGCCTTTGTTTGATGATCTGATGTTTGCTTCAGCTCCAGCGCCTTGATGCTTCATTAGGTTTGCCACCTTGCGACATTTCAAAACCTCTCGTCCTAATCGTTTTGGATTTTGCGTTGTTCTTGGTGTCGAAACGTTATTTCCTTTTGTTTGAAAATCTGATATTTGCTTCTAACAAACAAACAAACAAACAAATACTTTATTTATCGAGGGAGAAATACATTATCACCCGTAGCCCGGTAGTTTGTATAATGGCCCTCAAAAAAAAAACAAAACACAACAACAAAAACAAAAATCATGCTGAATCATACCTACTCATTATTACAATTCCAACTAAATTATTAAAATTTATTATATTTCTTTCTTTCTTCTATTCCACTACCCTGATGCTTCATTGGGTTTATTGCCTTGCTTCATTCCCAAAACGTCTCGTCCTGCATGCACTTTCACTTCCTTTGTTGGACATGTCCCCATTTGTAACAGACAACTCTCGACGTTGGTTTTGTGCGAAGTGTACATTTGTCATGGAGAACGGACAATTATTTCATGGCTCAGCCCCAGACCCATTATTACTGGTCTAATTATTGTTTAATTCTTCTCAATTTCCAGGTCGATCCTTTTATCCGCAATGCGTCAATAAAGTTGACGCTTCAATATTCTCTACCCCAGGCAACCCCCCGTGAAAATTGAACTTTTAAAGATCGGTTCCCGCCTCCAACGGGCAACCCCTCCTGAAGAACAAATGTTTTTAAGGTAGTGGGAGGAAAGACATGATGTACTCGTTTTTGGTGCCACCGTTGGGTTTTTCGCTAACAAGCATCATTCCGAGACGTTAAAATTTATCATACCAGAAGCGTTCAGCAACTCAATGCAATGCTTCCAAATGAATTATGTTCAACACTGCTTGAGAGAAGTTGTCATACATTTTACAGCGTTTGTTCACTCACTATTCAATAACAGGTCATGTTCTAGGAAACCGGCCAGATCAGCGAACGTGTCTTTCTTCTCATTGGCCAGCAATTGATCTGACTATTCAAGCTTCGGCCTAAAAATCCAACAATTAACTTAAATGGACACTCTCCTTTTAAAACATACCTTCAAAAATTTTGCTCAGCTTCTTGAGGACCTTTTCTCTGCAGCCATCCGCTCAAAAAATCGAACCCTCGGCTTAACCTTTAAACCCTCCATTTCTAAAACTAAAACACGCATATTCCACTGAAAAGACTTGAAACCTCTGGCACCAATTCCCCACCCCACCCAGGCAAGGTTCAAAATTTCCACCCCCTGGAGAGCCTTTTTGTCAATTCACTTCTCCCCGCGCACGGACTACAGTCAAATGCCCGTATGTTGCCCTGAAGGGTAATGTTGAAGAGGCTCGAATTAATCGGTGCATAAAATTAAAATTATTTAACGCTCCTTTGATCTTGATCACGATATATCAAAAACTTAACCCTATCATCAAAGAGCGATAAATTAGGCCTTGATAAAATAGATCTTGTGATCTTTCCATTCTATTTTTCAGGAAATTTCTGAAAAAGGAAAGGTAGTGATGTTGTTTCGGGCCTCGTAGAAATGAATATCACGTGTTTTTCCGGAAGCCATTTTGTAGTCTGTTTGTTACATAAGCAGACTCGATGATGATCATATCTTCGGTTCTTTATACGCACGTGAACTTACCTTAAAAATTTTTTTACCGATCTCAAAATGAACTTTACAGCCTTGAACTTAAACGCACAGGCCTGCGGTTTTTTGGACTAAAAACAAACCTCATGGTATTAAAGTTTACGCAGTAGTGGAAATTGCTCACTCACTTTTTTTTTATGCACGCTTAACGAACGGAAAAACTTACAAGACGAGTGAAACGAGAAGATATATACTGGGCGAGAGAGATTTGACGCCATATGTCTTGACCCAGCTTCTTCTCGTTCTGATCCTTTGCCCTCCAAATTCATAAGGCCCTTTGAGAAAAAAAAAAAAACTGAAATTACGTGATAGCTGATCGTAACCACGTTGTCCCCAAGTGAGTTAGTGTTACGCAATGTTGAATTACTGTGGCAAAGTTCCTATGTTTTCTTAAAATTTGTTCCTCTATACTGATCCTTGCTAGGAGCCCCTGATGAATAATGTGCTCCTGTCATTTTCTAAATAGATTCAGAGAAGAGATCCGATATCAAGAGACAATTTGTTCATAATTAAGGAGGCTCTTAAGTGAGGAAAAATCATTGGGGCAAGCCAAAGGGGTATATCGTAACCTTCTCGGAAACGAGTTAAACTGGTTATCCATTGCTGAATTTATTATAATTAGTGTTTTTAACTATTGGTTTGGTTATTTGTTTTCAAGTTCGAAAACGTCTGATCAAAAATAAACTCAATGCACCAGATTAATAAGACTAAAATGTTTTATTTCACGAATTAAACCACAAGTCGTTTATATTTGGCAAAAGTAACCAGTGTAAACATTCACTATATTACTGATAACATCGAACTTAGTGTCGTGGGAACAGAATTTATATTACATGCATGGCATACGGTGAACAAGACTAAAATGTTACAATGCCATTTTTAACGCCGACACTGTCGTACTGTCGTACTGTCGTACTGTCGTAACTATCACAACAAACTGACTAATAGAATGTATAAAACTTGAGTAGGAAATTTTTTCTCCATCGTTTCAAATGCCTCTTTTTTTTAATTTCTACCCAGAATCTTCCAGGAAATTCTTCATTACAGGAAAAGTATAAAGCGGCTTGAACACATCTTCCCAAAGTTTCAGGGAAATTTCGGGGTCGATGGTTTGCCAATCCACCTCGGAGTCGAATTTCTCGAACCCCGGTGGACTTTCCATCTGCAGTTTCTTCAGTCTTCTTTCAGCCGCCATTGTGGTCGTCTGCGCCGGTTCTTCACCTTTAGAGTTTTTGTTGTTTTCAAAATGAAGATGTTGGAGATCGATATCACGTTTCTCTTCCTTACCTCTGAAACTATGACGTTTGTTTAAGCTCCATCGTCCGGGGCATGTGATAAATTTTTTCAGCGAGATGCCTAAAATCTTTTTTCTTTCTTCTTTTTCTTTCACTTGCTTTGTGAAACATTTGCCCATTTTGACCAACACTTTTCGACGTCCTTGATAGGAAGCGTACCTTTTTTCCACCTAGACAAATTCGGAAAGTCACAGTTAAGGTAAGTCTCCCGGGAAGATTTAAATCAATGGTTTAAAAAGATATTTCTTACTGTTACGATGTCTTCAAAATGCTGGAAGTCTGTTTTTCCTCTTCGGTTTTTCTCTCGAAATGAACCGAGAGTTGTTGCGAAAAACAAACTAGGTGGTATGGTAACCAACCAAATCACTCGATCCAGCTCTCCAGAATTCAGCTTGTCTGTATAGTACGACGAACAGTTAAAGGTATTCAAAATGGTTGAATAACCTTAAATCATTAGAGATAAATTGATACAAACACCCTTTTTGAGTCACGGTGCCCAAGGCAATGTAGACTCCATGTTATCGTCCCCTTTGATTCCACCAATGCACATTCCCATCATTCGACCTCGTCTCGGTCCATGACAACGCAAAAAAAAAGAAAAAAAAAAAAGATAAATGATAATTTACTTGAGTGGCCAGGCTCGTAAACCCTTTAACTCCCATGACTGACCAAGGCAAAATTTCTCCTCACAATATTCGATACAATATCAAGTGTGCAAGTAATTAGAATTAAAAAAAAAAGATCTGTCAAGGGATATTTGTTGATCCAATACCAAATTCTCTGACCCAACATCACAAGAACTGTATGACAGACAGTAAGGAGAATTGCTAATAAAATCTTTGGAGTGAAAGAGTTAAAGGAGAAATGTTGAAGGGAAGAGGGAGTGAATGAGACAAAAGAAATACTCAATTCTTAAACTCCTCTCCCTCTATTTTCACTCCTTTAGCGACGATTGATCTCCCATCCATATCCCCCTGAAAACCAGGTGATCCCTGCAAAATCCTCGGAACCCCCCCCCTTCCTTCTCCTTAGGCGATGGCAAGAAACGATAGATAAATGTCAATCCCTCAGAAGATTTTGTTTGTAAGACAATGTTCGTTCCTCTTCATTGGTTTATTGGTTTTCCTGAAAGAGTGTTTCGTAGAGTTTCATTAAAACCATTCCATGAAAGATCTTTCTCCTTGCATTCTCATCTCTTCTTTCTTGTGTTTTTCTCTAAAAGAGAGTTATTGAAATCAGAGGGTTTCCGCGCTATCTCGTTTGATGTAATATGTTTCTTAATTTTGTTGATGTTTCCTAATTGTTTCTGCCGGCGTGTATCTCAACGGGGTTCCGTGATAAGTATAAGCGAAAGATGTTATGCTCCTCTGTAGTTGTTGTTGTATGAAAAACATAAAAAGTTACTTCAAATCCGTGTCCGCGTGAATGTGACGATTTTAAGAAAAAAATGATTAAGAATGCTTTTATATTTTTACTTGCGTTTCTGAAGGTTCCTTCGCAAAAATGGACGGTTTATTCAAGTCTTCAAAGTTATTCATGCGCAGTACTAACTAAATATGTCAAACCAGTAAACCATGTGATCTGCTTCTGAATTAAGTTACACCCGGTGCAAGCAATAATATTTAGCCGTTCCGTTGAGGGAATAACTTGGCGTCGGAAACCTAAAGGTAAAGCATATTTACAGTATAAATTTTTTTGATCTGCAATTGTCACTTGAAGTCTAGCGGGAACAAACACATTCGAAATAATTTTGTCTATGTAAGACTTTTTTTTGTCTAAGTGACGTTTCAAACCTTGAATTCAAAACTCGTTGTGAGTTGTAAACTTTAAGTTGCTAGCCAAAGGTTTTTGTCTGAAAAAAATTTAAGGGACCTACCTGTATTGCAACTACCCGCTAAAATTTTTAATCGTCGCATTACGTGGTCTGTATTAGTTTGTTTCGCACAGACCTCATTGAATCCTACGCCTCAGAAGTCAGGTGAGATCAAGAGAAGACCAGCTCCATTTTCGTTGGTTCTTTTGACGAAGAAACTCAACAATTCTCGATCGCTCAAATCCAACGCGAATGATAAAATGAAGGTTAACGTTTTTGTTATAATAAATATCTCACGATAGCGATATAAGGAGGACACTGGTAAGTTCGCGCGTTGTGTTTCACGGTCCTCTAAAAACGGACCTGTACTCAGACTATTTGCAAACTTTACCTCTAAGTTGTCTTTGTTGTTGTCTTTTTAATTTCATTACGTATTGAAGACAACACACTTAAGCTCAAGAGACCATATAATTTTATATTCGCTTTTAAAATTATGACCTTAACTGCGTTTTGAGAGTCCAAAGAGCAAACGAACCTTTAGAAAATTTGTCTTCAAATTTGCAAACACTTTGTCTGTGGACGCCGCCATTTTGAATCTTGCTCAGTAACCATGCCGCCTACCTGTGACATTGAAAGATCCCGCTTCTCTTCTTTTTCCTTTGAGCGCCCGAGATTGGTTTAAAAATTAGCCAGAGGAGGGATCGAGGAGCAGCTGTTTGTGAGCCGCGCGTTGTGGTTTCGCGCCATTTAAGCAAATATGCAATGGCCGAGTTGTTTTCAATTGAATGTTCAGCAATATTAGATACAATTTTCGGGGGGCTCGGAATCTCTTTGAAATCTCAAATTGCGGTAAGTGATTAATTTCATTTCTACCTTTTGATGGCAGAGATAACAATTCAGATGTTTGTACCTCTGAAACGCGGAAAAGCGAGGTTAATGAAGCAGGTTATTTTAACCATATTTAGCTCATTCTTCTCTAATTTAAAACAAGGTCACCTTCAAATATGCTGCTTGATCAGTTAAAAACAATGAATGATGTCGTCAAATTTTGTCCGATATATACTACTCCCTTAAAGAGAGAAGAAAGGTCTCATTTCCTTTAGAAAAGCAACAGTTACTCTTCTACATACAAACACTCCTTGTAATGTACTCTCCCTTGTTTCATTGTTTATTTTTCTGTGAGGGGAACTAATGTATATCGAATCTAAAGGAGGAATGTCATTATCCGGAGAAAAAGAAAGAAATGATGGTTCATCAGGGGCTTGTAATACCATAAAAATTTCTTAGCCAGAGTTTCATATCTATATTCAAGATGTGGACAGCATATTTCCAAGTCATTTTGGCCTCAGTGTCGTCGTCTTCAACTTGGGAGTGAGCTTTCCCTGTCGGTTTAGAATAAACATCACGAAATAAATAGCAGTTCAGAAGCAGTAAAAAATAGCCAGCAACGATTAAATTTTTCAATTAACTTTCGACGGAATAAATGAATTCTATACAGCTGTTTCGGAGAGGGTGTTCGTTGCTACCATGGAGATGGACGCTGCCGATTAGAAATAAAACATTTTTATTCTAGAGTTTTGCGGCTTTCCGAACTGCCAAGATGTAGGGTAAGGCCAAGGACTACGATATGTTACTATGTTGGAAGAGTCCGTTGAAGTGAAACAAATTGGCATAACTTACTTTACGTACATATTGTACTCGTTAGAGATGATAAGGAATCTCTCGCTTTCAAGTTTATATGGACTCTGAATGGGCTATTTGTTGATAAGTTTAAATTGTCCGTGGCAACTTATTTTACTTCCAAATTTTGTCGTTTTTAGCCCAAGAAAGACAATGTAGGTATAACGAAGAAAGCTAATGTTCAAACTAAAATATTCCTTCTGTCGACAGAATTTCTTTTTCATTTTTGTAAAACATGTGACTAGATCTGAATTGCGCGTGTTCAGTTCAACCTTTGTTTAAATGCAAGTTACGATTAAAGAAAGAGCTCTTTTGGGGTGTCACCCGCCTTGCATAAGTGATATTTGAATTGTTTTTGGACGTAAGTTATAACACGTTTACCATGATGTCTGTGATAACAAAACAGCCGAAGTAAGACATTTCAACTTCCGTTAATCAAAGCTATACACTTTAAGAAGCTTTGGTCAGTATAAAGAACTTTATCTCCAGTCACGCTGATTGAGGGTCTGCTATCATCCAAATAATTCATCAGCTTCTATTTGCTTTTTATGTTTTTTAAAACACCGAACTCCTGCGTTGTAACATTAAAGCTTTAGTTTGCAATAAGTTGAGTTGCATTCTCAACCTTGCCGCTTTCAATTCGTTTAGGTGTTTATAACTTTCCAGTCTGTTGATCGAAGTAATCGCTAATAAATGAATGTTTATGGAAAATTCAATTAGAGCGGGAAAAAACAGAATTTTAAGGTGATACCTAGGGTGGTTTGTGCTGTTTAAAATCAGCGGTTCGAACTCTTAATTCTGTGGCTGGATCCTATCTAGTGCACAATTTTGAAAAGATTCTGTTCGTTGTACTTGAGTTGTGGTGAAAATAAGGCCTGAAAAAATTCAGGCCTGCACGGGATTTGAACCCATGATCTTTGCGATACCGGTGAAGTACTCTACCAAGTGAGCTAACAAGCCAAATGGGAGTAAGTCATTATGATGGTTCCAAATAAACCCGCAAAGTGATGAATAACCAACTGTGGATATATGAAAATCACATATGGGAACTGCGGATAAAGAAGTTAATATGAGATCGCTTTCATTTCCATTTCTTTTACCGCAGTTCACATATATGATTTCGTGTAAGTCTCTTCAAACCTTAGTGCATGACCATTCAAGTGAAAATCACTGAACATTACAGTGACGTGGTGCTGTTTACCATGCTGTAAAAGATGCCACTGCTTCCTATTCTGTGGATGAAACCTTGGAGTGCGACTATTTAGATGAAAGCTACTGAGCATCACTACTTTGACGTGGCAATGATTATCATGCTGTTTAAAGTAGTTGTAGCCATTCAGTGTTGGAATAACTGCAAAAGTCTTTCATGTAGGTGTGTTTACATATTAAGCTGTACATGGCAGTTCAAACTATTAAGTCTGTAGATGAAGCCCAAGAGTGTAATTATTCCAATGAAAGTTACTCATGAACAGGGGCGATTTCATGTGATGGCATTTATGGTGCTTTGCCAGGTAGCTATCCGGTTTATTGTGATATGTGGTGATTTTAAAATGATCAATTGAGCATTAATTTCATATTCACAAAGCTGTACTGGTTGGTTCCAAGGTTATGTCTGTACATGAAACCTTGGGTTGTGACCATTCATTTGAAAGCTATCAAGCCTTACTCTCATGTGGTACTGGTTATCATGCTCATTTGTGGAAGTTGATGCAAACTTTTAGTTTTGAGGATTAAATCTAGTACTGGGTGACCGTTCAAATGAACGATAAACTGAGCAGTACTTTTATTTGGTACTATTTAGCAGCTCTTTATCATGCTCCACTTTAATAAGTAAGTGCAGCTGCTTATACTTTATTAGGTACAATCTACATTACCATCTACATTAGCTTTTCCGGTTGTTGGTAAAACCTTCAGACATGATACAAAAAAGCCACAAAGCAGTACTTTCGTCTGGAAATATTTTTCGTTCTGGTTTTGATGGTCTGTGGATAAAACATAATTTTGTGAAATTTTGAATAGTACTGAACTACTGATAAATCTTTCATGTTGAGGAGAATTTGAGTCTGTTTAACGTCGGTTTATCATTTCGAGCACACCTGTCTACGGGTACAGTACAAGTTAATCGCGTTCTAAAACTCTTTGTACAATAGTGTATAACGTAATTAAGTTCTCTTAAAGTTGTCGTTAATTGTTAATTGCACAGATGTTGACAGGTTTGATTTGTAATGCACATATTCAGTTTTGTCAAAAGCTATTGATAATATATGTTTTGGTTACAAAGTCAAAGTACCTAGCTTAAAGCTTGACTTGCCTTGGCTGCCATAAAAACTTCCGGCCAGTTTTTTTTTTTCTGTTTTTTTCGTAGCTGAAACTGTTATTACACAGTAACTTCTCAAGTAAATGCCATAAGACTGATTAAATATATGCAAATTTGTTCAAGCATTTTCTTTTTGTAACAACGGGTTCAACCACTATCCTGCCATGTGGAGATTATAAGAACAAGAAACCTTGAGCCTTAAAATTCTAAATTATGAAGAAGCGCGGCTAATTACAGAACAGTGTGGTTAATTGTACGCCAATTGATCATAATGGCAAATGGCCAGTTCAGGCCCTTAAAACCATTGTTACACTATTGTTTCAACTGGCGGAAGGTCAAAATTGAATCTTCTCGCATACTCTAGAAGTGATTCGATTTCTCCGATTGATCAAATAGTTTTTCCAAGGTGTACGTTAGCGCTGTCATTTCGTTACATCAATGTAGCCTGAGTTCGATTAGAAGCGAACTGAGTTCTCAATAGAAACCAAAAACTGCTTTTGTGAGTGTGAACTTGACTGGGGAACAGTAGTTTTACGCGAAGCTTTTCTTTTAAATCCTAAAATCCTTTAGGCAAAGCAATCATCTATGACAAGGTTACTCTTAGTTGTTATTTTTATTCAAACCTTGTTTTAAACTGCAAATATTTTATCTGAGTTAATCCATTCTAACCAAGCAGTTCTCAAATTAAAATTGGTTGAGAAGCGATGAATAATGAGGTTGAATTAATATTTTTCTTAACGCTGTGCGCGGCTGATTGTAAAAAAATTTGATCCGCTTTGTCCAATTTTTTTTTATCATTTACAACCTATTTTGCGAAACTAGATGTATTTATTTCCACTTTCATTCTTACTGGCTGTGAAATCAAGATTAATACGGAATACCGTACTTTCGATTTGTTAGCTTGTTTACTTAAGCTTTTGATCTAGAATATGTCCGTTTATTAAAATTTGGTCAAACTCAAAGATGTTTCGAGGCCATTTACTAAGAGCGGAATTGACTCACGGTGTCGTGATTTTCTCAGCCTTGGTAAGGTTCGCTTTCTCTCCGTCAAGTTCTCCTGACTATGGTCATGGAGAAATTTGTAATGAAATCTTCAAATTCGTGTCTGCGTGAGACTTCAACGTTAACTTGAAAAACGTCTTTGTAAAGGTTTTCAATTCTAATTCTCTAAATTAGGTGCATTGTTTACCAACAGTATACGAGGGACTAAGCGAAAGCATGTGCCATCGAGGTGTCTTTGTTCCAACCATGTGTCTTAAAGTGATCTTAAATTTCAACCGTGGGAACTTTTCCGCGGCCTTTTTAACGTTCCTCTTTGTCCAATCAGCATTAAGCTCCCCACCTGCCGTTGATTTAACTACAGGGATCATATCTGCCTATTGTTTACGCAGAACTATCTGGCATTGACGTAAAGAGACAACAAAAAATGGAGTAACCTTTTCCCGTATCGCAACAAATAAACGCCACTGTGAAACACCATAAGTCGTCAAAAGAAGTGGGCTTTTAAATTCTATCAGAGAAGAGCTCTTTAACTCACTCTGAATTCTTTCTTACGATAAAATTCGATTTTTGAAAAAGCCATCATTGATCTTTATCCATGTTAATAATAAAAACGACTGCACAATGGAAAAGCTTTGTTTCCAAAAGCAATATTCCTTTCGCGGTTGCCTGGATAAGGGCTAAGGAATATGTTTTCTGGCGAATGAGATTTACATGTGGCGAGCAGCAACAATAGAAGATAGAACGAAATGAAAGGACCTCGCTATATCGAATGCTAAGTCATTAAAGGCAAATAAAAGTGCTTACAAAACAATTGTTCCCTCTTGCTGAGAAATGCTTTGGTTTTTTCTTCATTCTTATGTCACTTTAGTGCCGTGTCTTGGAGCCAGCTTGACTTAAGGGTCACTTCTGATTGGTTGAAGAAAGCTCTGTTTTGTTCCCCATCGTAAATAAAATCAAGAATGGATCATTGCCTTAGCTAACAAAATTCAACGTCTGGTCGTAAAATACGCTAGTCAAATATTTGCGTTCGACTAAAAAGGAGTGATCGTATTTTCCTTGACATAATCTCTTAAGTCGTGGTAAGTGGTGTTTTCTAACATTTCCAGTGATTTTCTTTACCTTGGAAATTAGGCTTATCAGAATTTAAAGGGTTATGGAATTTTTAAACCGGCGACTCTATTGCGAAATATTTTTTTTCTTTCAAGGATGTACTTCCGAGAGTTTTTGTTGAGTTACGTATTCACGTTTTTGTCTTTGATATTGGTTTACAGTTGCTAAGGTACATGTTTGGGACATCCTCCGGTAGTAGGCCTACATTTGGTGTCACTATGGAAGAAACAGCATCTCCAAATCAGTGGTTTTTTCAGGATACCAAGAATTTCTCAGCGACGGCGACCCCAAGCCTTGCGATGCCGGCGGTGAACCCATTGACAAGCTGTAATGAGCAGCAGTACTACCCACACGAAGTTTCTAATGATCAACCTAAGAAATCTGCCAAAAGTACCTCCCTTGAGCCACGATTACGCCGTATTAGGGCCAATAACAGAGAGAGGAGGCGTATACAAGCAATTAACGATGCAATGGAAGCTCTAAGAAAAGCTATCCCAAGCACAAACAATAAACGTAAATTGACTAAATTAGAACTTTTGCGACTCGCGCAAGAATACATAAGACAACTCTCAGAAATGCTTTGTTCAAGCACGTCTCCTTTCGAAGATGAAGTTGTAAATGTAAGTTTTTCCTACCCTGCTTACACAAATTATTTTCCAGAGACTTGCTTTACAAATTAGAGCTTTTTTGTATGAAATAAGTTGAGTTACGGTACTAAAAAACAGAGAACTTCATCAGCGGAACCGATAAAAATCTTCGGAGAAGCATGGTCGATGTTCCTTACTGCCTGGTTGACACGGGGTGTAATTTTTTTCTATCGAAATTTGTAAACAAGTCAGACACACAGAAAGTGCATATGATCTAACTGCAGTGCGGTGATGAATGTAATATTTAACAAGTTGTAAAAAGGTCGATGTCTAAATGGGTAAAAAAAGATTTCACAGTACCTTATATTATCTTTCCCAATATCCGAAATCTATAGGAAAGCTTTGTCCCCCAATAAAATACATGAATGGAATTAAACGCCTATGCTTCCTTACTATATCAGCTTTAATGGTTTAATTGAAGGGGAGGAAACATTTTGTAAATCAAGCTATTACAACAGCAAACAATAAAGACAAAAAAAATTGTGTCATACTCTCGTACGATCCATTTTTTTTTATAAAGTGAGTCTCGCTCAAGTTATTGTGTAATTACTGTTAGTAACATGGCCTTTAGAAGGTTTCCTAACAAGATTTTTCAACCTTAATGTACAGCAAACTTTTCTTTTTACATTTTTCAAATAACCTCCTCTGTTTTCAGCTCCTCTGAGTACTTTTTCAACAGTTCTTGCGCAATCTCTACAGAGGATGTTTCATGCATGTTGGATTAATGATTGTGAATTAAGTTTCCAATTAAAGAGAATTATTTAAAGTCCGGTTAACATGGTATAAGATACATAAAATATTGAATACCCTGACAAACATGTCTGCAAACAAAGTTGTTTTATTATTACTGACAAGGTCAAGTAATTCCAATACTTACAATTAGCACGTGGTGTCAAGTATAGCTTCCGATTTAACGGAAATCAACAGAGAAAACATCAATAGTTCATAAAAGAGGATATCCAAGCTTTTATTTATCGAAGTGTTTCCTTTTTTTCCGGTTCTTTTCGATAAAATTTTATTTGAATGTTGCACTCCTTAGATAACGCTCTTGAAAAAGAATCTTTATGACAACTGATCTTTATTTGCTCACTTTCGTTTCAAGTAAAAGACCACACCATTTCAAACTGTTCACATTTTTTCCCGCGACAACTCCACTTATCCCTTCAGGCAGCATTCAACCAAATCTGATGAATTCAGTGGTTGAGTTGAAAGGAGTTATTTACAATACTTGTGGCTTTGGATACAAAGGCCCTCTAAGTGATGATTGATATGTTTCTATGTAGGTACCAGAACTGCTAAATAAAATTCCCGTCAGGTTTTTCTCCATTCGTGTATTTTGAAACAGTGACCTTGGCCACGATTTCTGCCCTCTTTGAAAATAACTTTTACTAAAATTAGCTGGTGCCATCTTAGGGTTAAGACGCTTCTTTCACCAAACACTATGTTATATTTTTAGAAAAAAAAACACCGTAATTTGAATAAAATAACTTAAATCTTGACGCTGTCTGTTAGATTCTCTGGCTTATAAATTACTTTGACTCAGTTAAAGTAGTCCTAAGTATTTAAAACTTCGGGCCTCTCAGAAAAAGACCTAAGTAACCAAGTGTGTGATCAAGAATAAAAATAAACTCACTGTCAGAACTGGCAGCTGTTTTAGATAACAAAGAATATCACAAGCGAAACAAAAAAGTTTCAAATATTTTTGTGAAGAAAACCAACGCTGCGTGAGAAGTAGATCTACGAAATTAGAAGGTTTTTTTTTTTAAGAGAGTTCTTTGAACGCTTTGATGATGGTACCGCAAAACAACAAAGGCCATTGTTGATGTCTTCGTTCAAATCCGGATTTTAAAGTATGCAGTTTTAAAACTGAGTTCGAAGACATTTTCCAAATGAAATGAAGCATGAAGCATATGTGTGATGCATGTGTGGAACATGATCAACACATGCTCTTCAAAAGGGGAAACTCTTAACCAAGGCGGCTGGTCCAGGCGTGTCTAACAGGTGGTACGCCCATATGTGTCCCCGAACTTTATACTAGAGATCATCCTCAACTTGACTCTCTAAAGAAAGAGGCACATGCTTGAAAATTTAAACCAAGGTGTGTACAGTGTTGATTCGCTTACACGCTGTGCTGTATAGAGTAACAACGCCGGTGGATCGCGCGAAGTTTTTACACCCATTTCCGGACCACGCCTTTTTCCCTCGTGTCAATGTAATGCGATATTGGGTAAGCACGCCGGAGGCTAACTCCATTATAATTCTTTAATTCTCCAAAAGCGCCTTTGTTCATCACAAGTAGAGGAGAAATATTCCGCTGAGCTATACAGATTGATGGATGAATCGTACAATTAACGGCAAGATTTGATTTATAGAAGAACAAAGGCAGCCCTGCTGTTTTTGGGTTTTGACTTTCACGGCGCGAAATCATGTAATCTCTGTCAACTAGTGTCAGTACGTTCTTACAAGCATGCCGCAGATAAAATTTACGTTCTTCGACAGAAAAAACGCTTTCTTAATCTTGACAGCAACAATTTCTCGAGTGATATACTTCGTGAGCTAACTTAATCTTGACAGCAACATTTTCTTGGCTGATACACTTTGTAAGCTCACTACATACACAAACGGCTGTTTATCAGCTCGTGACGAGATCAAGAAATCATATTTAAAGGAACCATAAAATTCAGGCTCAAACCTTCACCTGCCTTGGACCAAAATTATTGCAACGATTAAGGTAGGCATTTCAATGTGTACATGTACGAAATTTAAAGTACTTATATCGTCACTCAACTGTTACATCTATTGTTAATACCACTCGTGCTCGGAGTTTAGAAGGTTTTAGGCCGGGGGGGGACAAAAACAAGCTCCCCGCCGAGAAAATCTTTTGGAGTACGCTTAACTCTGTGCGAAAGTTTGTTTCTCAGGTGAAAGCATTTGTGGCACGGTACGACCACGTTTAAGAAGGGCGTTAGTTTTGTAACTCAAGAGCACATGGCTTATAATTTCGTAAAACAGTGTACAGTTGTTGGCGACGGGAAAGTGGCATGTTATTGCAGATCAACCTCCAACACAAGTTAAAAAATCTAATGAGAACTGCGCAGTATTAAAAAAATCTGGAGAAATCTTGGGAAACAGTTTCCGAAAATCAATAGATACATCTTGAACATTCATTGTCCGTTTAGGAGTTAAAAGCTTTCCCCACCTCTCAATTTGATTGAATTACAATTTCGCTCTCTAAGACGATTTATGTTCATCACTGTTATTCAAATAGCGTTCCAAAGAATCAACAAATGTATCCTTGGTGAAAGAAAAGGAAGAAAAAAGGTACGTTTCCTCAGCTTTCACTTGAGTAGCCTAACTTGAATATCAATTCCAAATCCTTTGGCTTAGAATTTGAGAACAGAAACGCTTTAATTTTGACCTAAAAGATCGTCCAAGTTTACTTGGAATCAATTAATGCGCAAACAAAACAGAGACAATAGCAAGGGCTTTGCGATAGGTAAGAACTCGACAAAATTATCGTTTGCTACATCAAATCGTTATACATTAAAAGGGAAAAGTTTCTCTCGCTTCATCTCAGAGTTTTAGAAATTGAAGAGTTCCAAAGAACTTAGGTTGGTGACAAAAGTTTACATCTAAGGTAAGGAAAGGAAACGTACCACTTTGACATGTGAACATCTACTTTGAAGAAGCAAAAATGTAACTTGAATAACCTTGGAAATTAGTACAGACCAGTTTATCAAAACATCAGAGCTCCACGTGCTGTAAGCTTCCTTTTATTCGCTCATGCATGTAGGAATGCCATCGATAGAGCTCTACTTATATTCTTAAACTAAAGATGTATATTTTTCATCAAAAGACAGATCTTTTCATGAGATTAATTCAAGAAAGTTTTCGAGGCTTAAGTGATTGGAATCATTGAGAGTTCTCAACTGTTCTTTTTGAGTGCGAATTATTTGGAAAAAAAACACTTAATTTGCTCTTTTTCTGAGAGAGGCAGATTTCCACTTAGTGCCTCTTTTTAGTAATCTTTGTACATTTCAAAAATTATCGATTTCTACTTAAAGAAGCATAATATAACCGTGTGGTATAGTAATCTGCCTTCTATAAACTTTGCGGTTAGCCATGAATTGTATGTTATCATGAGAGAGGCAGGAGGCTACGAAAACAAATTAAAACATTACCTGAGATCAAAGAGCCATAGGAAATGTGACTGCCATAAAAGTACTCTTCACATGAACGAATATTCTCTTTAGTTGGGCCTGAAAAAAAAAAAAGAAAATTGTGACATGCCTTACTTTTTAAAATCGTCAATTAAGATAATTCATCTTTTGTGATCTCGAAGTATTTCACCATTGCGAAGCCTCTGAATACTACCGTGCCCAGAAACTCTTCGCTGCTCGTAAGGTTCAGAAGTTCTGAACTATAAATATACCTTGTAAAATTCTGTTTCTTTTGATTATTTGACACTGACAAAAACATCGTTATTCATTTATCGACCCGCTTTTGGTGGCGCTGAACTCCACGTGGTAAGGAGCTGACCCAAAATCCGACATGGAGAACTTAGATAAAAAAAAAACGATTCCCCGATTGCCAGTTTTCAAGCCTTTCAACTCATTAAAGTATTGAAAAGTTAGAGGAAGAATTAGAACGCTAAAGTTTACTATCGCTCAAAGAGTTTAATGAACTTTAAGATGATTGCTCGAGGATTGATTTCAGGAATACTCATTATTTTTTATTCACGCATGTTGAGACAGTTACACTCCGCAAACATTCATTAATATCGCCTCTGTTGTTCTATGATTCGTCGCGTGAACCATACTCATTGAAGTATACTACGTTCCAAAAATAGAATTCTAATACACTTCTTTTAAGAACAGAGACGAATTAGAACGAAGGTTAAGATATGATAGTGTTTCCTTCTCTGCTTCAAAACAAGAGACTGATCTCCATTCACTATACTGTCACTATACTCTTTACTATACTGTCGTGTTACTTTGCCGCCATGTGTGCTATGATAAATTGTCGCATCCAAAACCGTAAAAAATACAGTGAGAGAAAATTAGCTAATAAATCAATCAAAACAAACGCTCATGCTTGTTGTTCAAATGTCAAACAATGACTTGCATCCGCCAGAGAGCTACGGAACGAACTATGTAACAGAAAACACGACATCCCCGTGCAGTAAATATGAGCTCCAAAGCTTTTCTCATTGCCCCTAAAAAACAAGAAAGGGTTACCTAAAATTCCACGCAAATGATCCTTAAAACCAGCTCGTGTACATACATTTCATTTGAAAGGCGTCTGTCTTTGAGCTAAAGCCATTGTTCATTTGGAAGGCTCAGTGACGAAGTAAGATATTCTCGTAGAAGGCACTTAAAGTAACTTTCATTTAGTAAAACATGCTGTTTCCACTACGGCTTCCGTTCAAAACAACTTCTGCCTTGATTAAATTCCTTCCTACATTATTCTTCCCATACAATACTTGTTTTTATTTCGCTTGAGTTGCTTCGCTACGCATATCGACTCGGAACGCAAGAATGAGCTATTTTAAGATCTCATGGTGTTTAGGCAAAGTAAAACGGCAGTGAGAGATTACTCAACGTACGGTCCTTTAGGTTTCTTTGTACAGCTAGAAGCTTGGTATTCTCTACCTTAAGGTAGCCGAGAAACAATTATGACAACTGTAATGAAATTTCCATGAAAGAATTTTTTTTCCCTATGGAACTCTGATGAATTAGCGAAATTGCACCCCAACAAAGAACAAAACAAACGCGCCTAGGCGGAAAACCACAGCTGGAGTAAAATTAAAATCCAGAATGACGTGCTTTTGTCTTTTTAAAGGGACAACTGGGCAAACAATGGCGTTTACTCCTGGTGCTAATCTTCTAGGGCAGCTTGCCAATTAGATGGCAATTAAATGGATTACTTCAAAACAACCTGTGATCTTTAACTCAAGACATCAGCGCTATCGTCGGCCAGCGGTCGTAGAGTTAAAAATTGACTCGTTGTGTGGTTCTCACGGAAATGGACTCACATACGAAACCGTTTGTTTGGCTATGTCCCCTCAAATTGAAAGAATATCTACCACATGTACAAACCACAAAAGTGAATGATGCTTTTGTAATCACAATGAATGGATTAAATTCTCTCGTATTTTCGTAGCCTTTCTCCAAATTAGGAGAACTTTGAAAATTCAAGTGAAATAGATCCAAAGACAAAGGCACCGTGCGATTTCTTCTCGTCAGATATAGGGCGAAACTAAATTCCACTTAAAATTGTTTCCCCGTCACCTCAAATTGAAGCGTTCACGTAAAGTTCCTCCCTTGAAGGTTTTTTCGGAAGCTACCGTCCACTGCGTGAAATGTTAACCCTTCCAATATCTCATTAGTAATTCTCCTTACTGTCTGCCATATAGTTCTTGTGATGTTAGTTTGGAGAATTTGGTATTGGATCAACTAATAATCCCTACTTTTATTCTCATCACTTGTCTGCTTGATATTGTATCGATATTGTATGGAGAAATTCTCTCTTGGTCACTCATGGGAGTTAAAAGGGGGACCGTTCATAACATATCACCTGTGGTAGGGTGGGGGGAAGAAGAGTTTTATTTGGCTAACAAAAACAATTTACCTGTTCCCCTCCCCTGAGGCTCTGTGGTATTGTGGGGTTACTCTCTCGTTGGCAGCAGGGGTACATTACAAGTAATGGGCTCCTGTTGGCAGTCAATTTTCTACAGTCCCCTTTTTATACTCTGTTAGCGAAGACTGAGCCCCGCTCCGTTACATCTGAAAATCATGTGACTCCCCAAAAAACCCTCCCACCCCCTTGAGTTATGACAGATCCCTAGACTGTCACGTGAGAATATCACGTGGATGAAAATAGTCAACTAACCGTGTAAACCAGCTTGAATGAAATGTTGTCCTTTCCACTTTGAAAACTGGAAGAAGAAGAGACAATTTATAGCGGCGTAGCTGCGCTCATTGTGCAGAATTTTATTCCCCTGTTCTTCCTTATGAATCAGCGGGCTCGTATTCATGCGGCGAGAAAGACTAGTAAATGGAGTATCTACAAGCAAGAGATTATAAACTGACAATCTCTTGCTAGGACTAGAAAAATCTGCATTATGAATATTTTCCGGATTTGCGCTTGT